>NW_024720056.1:35000-123301 GCF_018991925.1 Homarus americanus
TGCTTCCAATATCTTCCCAGGCGTTGATTGGCTGTGAAAAAGGAGAGTCAAAACCTAACCCGGCTCCTATTGGCTGGCTCAGCATATTCAAAACGGATGGTGTTTTCAATCTTCCCTTATACCACGTCTTTGTGTCTCTCCTCCTGCACAGTAGAGTTACTCGGGTCAATCATCATCATTAAGGTTAAATTATTTAGTTACCAGCATCACACAGTGCTTCACTCGCCTCATCGCCATGTTTATATTCTGCTAACATGACCTAAGTACCACATGTAATTAATATGAATAATTCTCCATGAAAGATAATTTTTTCAACTCATTAATTTACACCAAAATATAATATATCAGGAAAACAGTTTGAGGTGTGGTCAAAACTCTTGGTGGGATGGTAGTTGTGTCTGGTAGCTTTAATGAGCCGTTATGATCAAAACTCTTGGTGGGATGGTAGTTGTGTCTGGTATCTTTAATGAGCCGTTATGATCAAAACTCTTGCTGGGATGGTAGTGATGGCTCATAGCTTTAATGAGCCGTTATGATCAAAACTCTTGGTGGGATGGTAGTTGTGTCTGGTATCTTTAATGAGCCGTTATGATCAAAACTCTTGGTGGGATGGTAGTTGTGTCTGGTAGCTTTAATTAGCCGTTATGATCAAAACTCTTGGTGGGATGGTAGTTGTGTCTGTTAGCTTTAATGAGCCGTTATGATCAAAACTCTTACTGGGATGGTAGTGATGGCTCATAGCTTTAATGAGCGGTTATGATCAAAACTCTTGGTGGGATGGTAGTTGTGTCTGTTAGCTTTAATGAGCGGTTATGATCAAAACTCTTGGTGGGATGGTAGTGATGGCTCATAGCTTTAATGAGCCATTTTGATCAAAACTCTTGGTGGGATGGTAGTTGTGTCTGTTAGCTTTAATGAGCCGTTTTGATCAAAACTCTTGGTGGGATGGTAGTTGTGTCTGGTTGCTTTAATTAGCCGTTATGATCAAAACTCTTGGTGGGATGGTAGTTGTGTCTGTTAGCTTTAATGAGCCGTTATGATCAAAACTCTTGCTGGGATGGTAGTGATGGCTCATAGCTTTAATGAGCGGTTATGATCAAAACTCTTGGTGGGAATGGTGGAAGTTGCGTCTGGTAGCTTTAATGAGCCGTTATGGTCAAAACTTTGGATGGTAGTTGTGTGTCGTAGCTTTAATGAGCCGTTATGATCAAAACTCTTGGTGGGCACCGATGGTAGTTGTGTTCGGTAGCTTTTAATGAGCTGTTATGATCAAAACTCTTGGTGGGATAGTGAGTTGTGTCTGGTAGCTTTAATGAGCCGTTATGATCAAAACTCTTGTGGGCACCGATGGTAGTTGTAATCTGGTAGCTTTAATGAGCCGTTATGATCAAAACTCTTGGTGGGCACCGATGGTGGCGGTTGTGTCTGGTAGTTTTAATGAGCCGTTATGGTCAAAACTCTTGGTGGGCACCGATGGTAGTTGTGTGGTAGCTTAATGAGGCTATGGTCAAAAACTTGGTGGGCACCGATGGTAGTTGTGTTGGTAGCTTTAATGAGCCGTTATGGTCAAAACTCTTGAGTGGGCACCGATGGTAGATGTGTCTGGTAGCTTTAATGAGCCGTTATAGATCAAAAACTCTGGTGGGCACCGATGGTAGTTGTGTCTGGTAGCTTTAATGAGCCGTTATGATCAAAACTCTGGTGCAGGATGGTAGTTGTGTCTGGTAGCTTTAATGAGCCGTTATGATCAAAACTCTTGGGCACCGATGGTAGTTGTGTCTGGTAGCTTTAATGAGCCGTTATGATCAAAACTCTTGGTGGGCACCGATGAGAGAAGTTGTGTCTGGTAGCTTTAATGAGCCGTTATGGTCAAAACTCTTGGTGGGCACCCGGTAGTTGTGTTGGTAGCTTTAATGAGCTGTTATGATCAAAACTCTGGTGGGCACCGATGGTAGTTGTGTCTGGTAGCTTTAATGAGCCGTTATTATCAAAACTCTTGGTGGGATGGTAGTTGTGTCTGGTATCTTTAATGAGCCGTTATGATCAAAACTCTTGCTGATGGCAGTGATGGCTCATAGTTTTAATGAGCCGTTATGATCAAAACTCTTGTAGGATGGTAGTGATGGCTCATAGCTTTTAATGAGCCGTTATGATCAAAACTCTTGGTGGATGGTAGTTGTGTCTGGTATTGGCTTTAATGAGCCGTTATGATCAAAAACTCTTGCTGGGATAGTAGTTGTCTGGTATGCACAATGAGCCGTTATGATCAAAACTCTTGCTGCGGGATGGTAGTGATGGCTCATAGCTTTAATGAGCCGTTATGATCAAAACTCTTGGTAGGATGGTAGTGATGGGCGTCACTAGCTTCCCTAATGGATCAAAACTCTTGGTGGGATGGTAGTTGTGTCTGGTATCTTTAATGAGCCGTTATGATCCAAACTCTTGGTGGGATGGTAGTTATGTCTGGTATCTTTAATGAGCCGTTATGATCAAAACTCTTGCTGGATGGTAGTGATGGCTCATAGCTTTAATGAGCCGTTATGATCAAACGCTTGGTAGGATGGTAGTGATGGCTCATAGCTTTAATGAGCCGTTATGATCAACAGAACGCTTTGGTAGGATGGTAGTGATGGCTCATAGCTTTAATGAGCCGTTATGATCAAAACTCTTGCTGGGATAGTAGTTGTGTCTGGTATCTTTAATGAGCCTTTATGATCAAAACTCTTGGTAGGATGGTAGTGATGGCTCATAGCTTTAATGAGCCGTTATGATCAAAACTCTTGCTGGGATAGTAGTTGTGTCTGGTATCTTTAATGAGCCGTTATGATCAAAACTCTTGCTGGGATGGTAGTGATGGCTCATAACTTTAATGAGCCGTTATGATCAAAACTCTTGGTAGGATGGTAGTGATGTCTCATAGCGATAATGAGCCGTTATGATCAAAACTCTTGGTAGGATGGTAGTGATGGCTCATAGCTTTAATGAGCCGTTATGATCAAAACTCTTGGTGGGATGGTAGTTGTGTCTGGTATCTTTAATGAGCCGTTATGATCAAAACTCTTGGTGGGATGGTAGTTGTGTCTGGTAGCTTTAATGAGCCGTTATGATCAAAACTCTTGCTGGGATGGTAGTGATGGCTCATAGCTTTAATGAGCGGTTATGATCAAAACTCTTGGTGGGATGGTAGTTGTGTCTGTTAGCTTTAATGAGCCGTTAAGATGAAAACTCTTGGTGGTAGTTGTGTCTGTTAGCTTTAATGAGCCGTTATGATCAAAACTCTTGGTGGGATGGTAGTGATGGCTCATAGCTTTAATGAGCCGTTATGATCAAAACTCTTGGTGGGATGGTAGTTGTGTTCGTTAGCTTTAATGAGCCGTTATGATCAAAAACTCTGGTGGGATGGTAGTGATGGCTCATAGCTTTAATGAGCCGTTATGATCAAAACTCTTGGTGGATGGTAGTTGTGTCTGTTAGCTTTAATGAGCCGTTATGATGAAAACTCTTGGTGGGATGGTAGTGATGGCTCATAGCTTTAATGAGCCGTTATGATCAAAACTCTGTGGGATGGTGTTGTGTCTGTTAGTTTAATGAGCCGTTTTGATCAAAACTCTTGGTGGATGGTAGTGATGGCTCAGCTTTAATGAGCCGTTTTGATCAAAACTCTGGTGGGATGGTAGTTGTGCAGTTAGTTTAATGAGCCGTTATGATCAAAACTCTGTGGGATGGTGTTGTGTCTGTTAGCTTTAATGAGCCGTTAAGATGAAAACTCTTGGTGGATGGTAGTGTCTGGTAGCTTAATGAGCCGTTATATCCTTAAGTCGCAATAAAACTAATTGTATTCTGATAAAATACTGTTGAGGTCGCTGGTGGGAACACTGTGGCCTCTCGGTCTCGGGTGACCAGCAATCATACTCAAATTCAGTGTTTTTGTATTTTAAGGAGATACTTATATATACAGTATATATGGTAGGCGTCTATAACACCCTTTATGTTGCAAATTGGTTCTTACAGTTTCGTCTACAAGTAAATTTCTTTCTGTCTCTAGATATCTTCGAATTCTTCTTTATGAACTGCTTGGAATATAACACTGAGTGTGTGCTTGTGTACCGTAACATCAATAACCATAAATTTAACTTTTAAATGACGTAAGCCATTGCGGATAATACAGGGCAGTGGTCATACTCATTAACTCTGCATAGGTTATTACAAGTGATCGGGCCCTTCGTGCTCGGTGGCGAGTCCGGTGGTACAGTTTACCGATGCGTGAAAGTTCACCGTGCTTGGATAGTGAGCAACCGCCGTCCAGCTGACAGCGCACAGCGACATTGTTTTCCAGATGGTCGTGGTTGTTATAATCATGGTCGTGGTTGTTATAGTCATGGTCGGTTGTAATCATGGTCGTCGTTGTTATAATCATGGTCGTGGTTGTTATAATCATGGTCGTGGTTGATATAATCATGGTCGTGGTTGTTATAATCATGGTCGTGGTTGTTATAATCATGGCCGTCGTTGTTATAATCATAGTCGTGGTTGTTATAATCATGGTCCTGTTGTTATAATCATGGTCGGTTATTACAATTATGGTCGTGGTTGTTATATTCATGGTCCTGGTTGATATAATCATGGTCGGGTCATGGTCGTGTGTTATAATCATGGTCGTGGTTGTTATAATCGCGGTCGTCGTTGTTATAATCATGGTCCTGTTGTTATAATCATGGTCTACAATATGGTCGTGGTTGTTATAATCATGGTCGGTTGTTATAATCATGGTCGTGGTTGTTATATTCATGGTCCTGGTTGTTTTAATCATGGTCGTGGTTACAATTATGGTCGTGGTTGTTATAATCATGGTCGTGATTGTTACAATAAGGCGTACCTGAGACTAACACGGGTAGAATAAACCCCACACCTTACCTTAATCTCAATAAACCCAGATTAACCCTCACCTAATCAACAGGATTAGAGACCATTAGGATTGTACCACCACATACCGATACATTTCACACTGGATTAATAACAAAACATTTAATCACATTTCCAATAGCTAATGTCTTACGGATATCTTATCGTTGTGAGTCTATGGGTCTATATAATTATGTTTTTATTTTACAAATATTTATAGTTCGTTGTGTATAGGCCAGGTGGTATTGTACTGGCATGGTATTGGTATGGTATTGTGGTGGTATTGTATGTATTGTATCCGGCTGACAGCGCATAGCGAATGAGGGTGCGCCAAGTCCGTAGACTTGCATCGTTTCATCGTAAATAAAATGGTTTATTAATGCCTTCCTAAAGAAAACCATCGTCATGGGACCAGGTTTGTTCCACTCTACGAATATTTTATGATTTTTCCACCAAGTTTGATGAAAAACGATGGTGCCGTTTCGGCTGCCCAGAACAGACAGACAGACACACAGACAGACAGACACACAGACAGACAGACAGACAGATAGATAGACAGACAGACAGACAGACAGACAGACAGAGAGACGGCTAGTCCAATAGTATATTAGATTAACACTGAACACAAGAGGCGGCCCCCAGAGAACTCTCTCACTCTCCGACCCCACAAGTTTCCCCGCCTCTGGCTTAGGTCATTTAAAAGTTAAATTTATGGTTATTGATGTTACGGTACACAAGCACACACTCAGTGTTATATTCCAAGCAGTTCATAAAGAAGAATTCGAAGATATCTAGAGACAGAAAGAAATTTACTAGTAGACGATACTGTAAGAACCAATTGCAACGTAAGGGTGTTATAGACGCCTACCATATACTACGAAGAGAAGTTTACATACAGTATCAAGGATATTTGGCAGTAATTACACCTTGTCTAATTACCCTGTTTATACCCTACCCTTTTTTTTTACAGTGTATAAAGTCAGATTAAGAAAACAGAATCTGCACTCCCTCGAGAGACGTAGAGTGAGGGGCGATATGATTGAGGTGAATAAATGGAAGATGAGATTAATTAAAGGTGATATAAATAATGCAGTTAAAACAATCATATCAACGGGAAATTTAGATTTAGGAAGGAAAGAGATGAACACTGGCATGGAAACAGAGTAGCGGATGAGTGGAACAAGTTACCAAACATCACCATTAACTCCAAGACGCTGTAGAGCTTCATATGCAGGTTGTAGTGAGATGATGGCTGGGTGTAAACAAGGCTGCCTTATATGGGCCAACTCGTCCACTGCAGTGCCTCATGAACCTACCACAGCCTTCCTACACAACCTTATTGGTCTACCTCTCACACAAACTTCCTGGCCTACCTCTCACACAACCTTCCCAGCCTACACCTCACCCTGCCCTGCTCCACGTGCCTCACATGCCATCTGGCGGGCCTGCACCCCACAAAACACCTGCTCGGCATTCCTCTTTACACAGAATTTCCTCTGTACAGGTGGTAGCGGGACGTGAGGGATTATATATAACAAAATTATGAACAAAATTATACACTTATTATATATCTGATGATGTATAATCCCAGCTATATATCTACAGATAGTCTCCGGTTTTATTCGATCACCTGGTAATTTGACTCCTGGTTCTGAGGCGGTCTTTATATTTATCTGATGGTTGAAAAAATCATCACCTCGATTTCAATTAATACCAAAGCATATTTATATTCCCACCAAACCTAACCTAACCAAATTTTCACAATGATTTAGAATACTAAAGTCAAGAGGCTCGTTAGGTTAAGTGAAAGTGGCAGGCTATGTTTGTTATAATAGAAGGAAACCTGCAAGAAAAACAGACTATGGAATCAAATTAAACAATATTAAAACAAATATCTCAATGATAATGATTTGTGAATGTTTATATGACGAGCCCCTGTAAACGCACTAGTGAAGGGACTGTACTTGGGGTATATGACGAGCCCCTGCAAAACGGACTAGTGGTCAGGTATGTGACGACTGTAAACGGACTAGTGAAGGGACACGTACCTAGGTATATGACGAGCCCCTGTAAACGCACTAGTGAAGGGGACTGTACCTAGGGTATATGACGAGCCCCTGTAAACATCTTGCTTGGGTCGCATCTATCTGTATGTTTATTGAAACATCTTGGCTATTCTTAATGATAAATCCCGTCACGGTGTCTCGCTCGAGGTTAGGTTAGGTTAAGTTAGGTTAGGTTGCATAAGCTAAAGTTAAGTTAGGTCAAATTAGGTTAGGTCACATTAGGTTAGGTTAGGTTTATCGAGAATCACTCAAGTTTCGGTCAACACGATACAACGTGACAACACTTCTCCGCAACACCACTAAACCTTAGACTCCCTGTACAAATTTATATTTGTAAATAGAGTAGTGGACGACTGGAACAAGTTACCAAACATCATCATTAACTCTAATACGCTGGACAGCTTCAAACACTGTAGGTTGGGTGGATATATGAGTGATAGGGGTTGGGTGTAAACGGGACTGCCCAGTATGGACCCGCTGCAGTGTCCTCCATCCTCATGTTGTTATGTTAACTCCATCTACAGGTAAGTCGTCATCCTCCCGCCTCTTGTATAAACCTGACAGCCAAGATTACCGCTACTTTCAGTTACCAAGTTAGTGGTGTGTGTGTGTGTGTGTGTGTGTGTGTGTGTGTGTGTGTGTGTGTGTGTGTGTGTGTGTGTGTGTTAAGCACAGGACACAATATCAAGTAGAGAGGTATGGAGACGCGGGTGTTGGGTCGGTCAACATACACCATTTGAGACGCAGGTATAACGCCGTCCTCCGCCACACTCGCCCCTCTGTGCAAAAATGTGGACGAAAATACATAACCGGCGTAACTTATAACACAATTACGGATAATTACCTACGTAATTTTAGTGAATACAAGATTGTGACGCCACGAGTGGTAACTATTTGTTGGTTGTGTTATGCTTACCAGGACGAGACAAAGGAAATTTGCCCATGACTAATAGTGTATGTGTGAGGTGCATGACGAATGAGGTCCCAATGCAGAGAAGCCAGCAGGTGGTGAGGAGCGTGTAATGTGCACCACCCTGCTGTACTGTACACCACCCTGCTGTACTGTACACCACCCTGCTGTACTGTACACCACCCTGCTGTACTGTACACCACCCTGTTGAGCTGTACACCACCCTGCTGTACTGTACACCTTCCTTGAGATAAATGTACAGTATATATCAGGTGCCTACAAGAGACCTCAGGCTCTCAACTGGCTCAGCCATGTTAATATTATGATTTTTAATCGACTCTGTATCTGTGTTCTTCTGGCTGACTAAACTGTTTCAAAATCAATGTACACCTACACCCCACACCTGCAGGGATACACCCCACACCTGCAGGGATACACCCCACACTGGCCAATATACCCCACACCTGCAGGGATACACCCCACACTGACCAATATACCCCACACCTGCAGGGATACACCCCACACTGACCAATATACCCCACACCTGCAGGGATACACCCCACACTGACCAATATACCCCACACCTGCAGGGAGTCACAACAAAGGAACATACTCACGCACCATATAACAGGTATAACAGCGTCCACTGGTGTGTTGGCCACACCGTCGCCCTGGTCAGTATGACACACTACACCGTGTGTCACACCTAGTGCACACTACACCGTGTGTCACACCTAGTACACATTACACCGTGTGTCACACCTAGTGCACACTACACCGTGTGGCACACCTAGTGCACACTACACCGTGTGGCACACCTAGTGCACACTACACCGTGTGGCACACCTAGTACACACTACACCGTGTGGCACACCTAGTACACACTACACCGTGTGTCACACCTAGTACACACTACACCGTGTGGCACACCACACACACAAGGCTGCTGGGCCAACACCCTACAGGTCCAGCGCACACCAGGGTGTTGGCACCAACAGTGTGGACACACCTGATGCTACATTCCTACAGGGAGTGTAGCAGTACACTGTGTGTACAGCACCAGACACACGGCTGTGTACTACACCTGCCCCTACGAGGGTTACCATCCACCCTCGTTATACCACATATGTGTTAGTTATGACAGTTAGTATTATTTAGCATTTATTTATAATTAGGTTAAAATATATAAATATATATACATATATATATATAAATATATATAATATACATTTTCATATATATACACATAAAATATATATAAACATGGATATATATATTTAATTTGTTAGAACAGTAAGATATGAATTACATCATGTTTTCAGGTCATTTATTAATCCTTTAAGAGACACGGTGGACGGGCGGGTCCGGCCAGCGGGGCCACACGGCACCTGCACAGTGACGCGGCGAGCTGAACACTGCCGCCCCTGCCTGCTGCCGCCCCTCACCAGGCCAGCGCACTCCACACTCACGCACCGCCTCCCTCCCTCCCTCCATCACCACCGCTTCGCACACCACCCCGACGATATCACCCACGATCACAACAACCCTGCCCCTGACATCACTACCCACCCCCTGACAACACCACCCACCCCTGACAACACTACCCACCCCTGACAACACTACCCCACCCCCTGACAACTACACACCCTAAAAAATACTACCCACCCCTGACAACAACACCCAGCCCCTGACAACACCACCCAGCACCTGACAACAACACCCAGCCCCTGACAACAGCTACCAGCACCTGACAGCACCACCAGCACCTGACAGCAACACCCAGCCCTGACAGCAACGCAGCACCTGACAACAACACCCAGCACCTGACAACACCACCCAGCACCTGACAACAACACACCCAGCACATGACAACTACAGGGAACCTGACAAAACCACTCAGCCCCTGACAACACTACCCACCCCAACAACACCCATCCCTGACAATAACACCATCCCCTGACAATAACACAGCCCTGACAACACCACAGCATCTGACAACCAACACCCATCCTGACAATAACACCCAGCCCTGACAACACACTGCTTCAACCAACAACACCCATCCCTGACAATAACACCCAGCCCTATTAGCACCACCCAGCACCTGACAACGCTACCCACCCCTGACAACAACACCCAGCCCTGACAACACCACCCAGCCCCTGACAACACCACAGCCCCACAACAACACCACCCACCCCCTGACAACAACACCCAGCACCTGACAACACCACCCAGCCCTGACAACACCACCCAGCCCTGACAGCACCACCCAGCCCCACAACAACACCACCCAGCCCTGACAACTTCCACCCCACCCCTGACAACAACACCCAGCCCCTGACAACACCACCCAGCCCCTGACAACACCACAGCCCCTGACAACACCACACCCACCCCCACAAGCAGCAACACCCAGCACCTGACAACACCACCCAACCCCACAACAACACCACCCAGCCCCTGACAACACCACCCAGCCCCTGACAACAACACCCCACGACATAGTGTATCCGTTTTCCTTTAAACAATATTTATTTACTATTTTTTGGCGTGAGACAAATTTATGCCATCTGTGTGCGTCCACCCGTCTGTGTGTGTGTGTGTGTGTCTAACTGTGTGTGTGTGTCTACCCATCTGTGTGTGCGTCCACCCGTCTGTGTGTGTGTGTAAGTGTCTACCTGTGTGTGTGTCTACCCCATCCATGTGTGCGTCCACCCCGTGTGTGTGTGTGTGTGTCACCTGTGTGTCTACTGTCTGTGTGTGTCCACCCTGTGTGTGTGTGAGTGTACCTGTGTGTCTACCCATCTCTGTGTGCGTCCACCGTCTGTGTGTGTGTGTGTGTCTACCTGTCTGCCAGTCTGTGTGTACGTCCCACCCCGTCTGTGTGTGTGTGTGTGAGTGTCTGCACCTGTGTCTGCACCAGTCTGTGTGTGCTCCACACCCCCTGTACCTGTGTGTGTGTGTCTACCAGTCTGTCAATGTGAGTGTGTGTGTGTGTGTGTGTGTGTGTGTGCAGATCACTACTGCCTGTGTGTGTGTGTCTGCCTGTGTGTGTGTGTGCCCTACACCTGTGTGTGTGTGTCTGCCTGTGTGTGTGTCTGCCCGTCTGTGTGTGTGTCTACCTGTGTGTGTGTGTCTACCCGTCTGTGTGTGTGTCTGCCTGTGTGTGTGTGTGTGTCTGGCTGTGTGTGTGTCTGCCCGTCTGTGTGTGTGTCTGGCTGTGTGTGTGTGTCTACCCCGTCTGTGTGTGTGTGTGTGTGTGTGCTGTGTGTGTGTGTGTCTGCAACCTGTGTGTGTGTACCTGTGTGTGTGTGTCTAGTCTGTGTGTGTGTCTACCTGTGTGTGTGTGTCTACCCCGTCTGTCTACCTGTGTGTGTGTGTGTCTACTGTGTGTGTGTCTGTCTTATTATTGTTATTGTGTGTCTGTGTGTGTGTGTCTAAGCTGTGTGTGTGTGTGTCTACCCCTTGGCTGTGTGCTGTGTGCACTGTGTGTGTGTGTCTACCCGTCTGTGTGTGTGTATACCCTACCTGTGTGTGTGTCTACCCGTCTGTGTGTGTTCTGTGTGTGTGTGTCTACCCGTCTGTGTGTGTCTGTCTGTGTGTGTCTGCTGTGTGTGTCCACGTCTGTGTGTGTGTGTCTACCCGTCTGTGTGTGTGTCTACCCGTCTGTGTGTGTGTCTACCCGTCTGTGTGTGTGTGTGTGTGCGTGCCCATGTGTGTAATAATAATAATAATAATTAACGGTTTATTGAAAGAGCTTGGCAGCCAGAAGGCTGAAAATATACAGTTACATATTTGGGGAATGGGTTACGAATTACAAATAATATACAAGTGACATAAGTGACACAAATAAGACATATAATAACTAGATGGGGAAAAGCTCAGACTACAGGGCATTTCAACATAGTGACAGTGCAAGAAGTAGTGTTTACTGGGAGTGAATACACTGGTTTATTACAAGTTATTGATAATTTTTACAATGGTTGGGACTGGGCTGTTCTTATAGCGATCAGTTCGTGCACGTATGGGCTGGATGCGGTTGTGGTGTCGAACAACAAATCTCGGGCTAGGGATCTCAGGTGGTAGTAGGAGCCAGTGTCGAGGATGGTGCAGAAGCTTCTTACCAAATTTACAGATGAGGTCGTGGTGATGGTCAGTGAGAGTCGAAAGGGTCAGTTTGTTGAGCGCTTCTTGATATGTGGAGTAGGAAGGGGAGAGAATAATCTTGCATGCCCTCTTTTGCACTTTTTCTAGGTGTTTACGTTGTGTGGCATTTAGGGAGGAAGACCAGGTAGGGGAGGCATAGGTGAGCTTGGGAAGTATGAATGTTGAGTAAACACTGAGGAGTTCGGGCGCAGGAACTCCGAGGGACTTGAGTCGGCGGAGGAGGTGGAGACGGAAACTGGAGGATTTGACAACTTCACTGACGTGTGGTTTCCAATTTAGTTTGTTGTCTATGGTGACGCCGAGGAGCTTAGTGGAATCTACAACCTGGAGTGTGTTGGAACCTAAAGTAATGGAAGGGGGTGGGACAATGTCGGAGGAGAAGTTGATGTGCATATCAATGGTCTTGGTATGGTTGATGGTGACGTGGTTGTTGGTGGCCCAGTTTTGGAGACTGTTCAATAAATCCTGAAGGGCGGTATAGTTGGGAGCAGAATTGTTGACGCTGATCCCAATGGTGGAGTCGTCGACATATTTCCAGCTAGCGGGGGTTTCTCTTAGGGCATCATTGATAAGCATAACGAAGCATTGTGGTCCCATCTTGGTGCCTTGGGGGACGCCACAGGTGAGTGACTGAAAGGTGGAGACAGCCCCTCGGAAGCGTACAGCTTGGCGTCGGTCACTGAGGAAGTCTGTAAGCCATGGCATAGGACTTCTCCGAAGCCCGAGGTCAATAGCTATGTTGATGATTATATTGTGGTCGACTAGGTCGAATGCTTTAGTGAAATCAATGAAGGCGACAGCTACCGACGTTTTTCGTTTCTCGAGATGGCGGTATATGTCTGGGTGGTGTTGAGTGTGTGTTGTCTGGGTGGTGTTGAGTGTGTGTTGTCTGGGTGGTGGTGAGTGTGTGTTGTCTGGGTGGTGGTGAGTGTGTGTTGTCTGGGTGGTGGTGTGTGTGTGTTGTCTGGGTGGTGGTGAGTGTGTGTTGTCTGGGTGGTGGTGAGTGTGTGTTGTCTGGGTGGTGGTGAGTGGGTGTTGTCTGGGTGGTGGTGAGTGTGTGTTGTCTGGGTGGTGGTGAGTGTGTTTGTCTGGGTGGTGTTGAGTGTGTGTTGTCTGGTGGTGTGGTGTTGTCGGTGGTGGTGGGGGTTGTGTGGCGGTGTGGTGAGTGTGTGTTGTCTGGGTGGTGGTGAGTGTGTGTTGTCTGGGTGGTGGTGAGTGTGTGTTGTCTGGGTGGTGGTGAGTGTGTGTTGTCTGGGTGGTGGTGGAGTGTGTGTTGTCTGGGTGGTGGTGAGTGTGTGTGTTGTCTGGGTGGTGGGAGTGTGTGTGTCTGGGTGGTGGTGAGTGTGTGTTGTCTGGTGGTGGTGAGTGTGTGTTGTCTGGGTGGTGGTGAGTGTGTGTTGTCTGGGTGGTGGTGAGTGTGTGTTGTCTGGTGGTGGTGGAGTGTGTGTTGTCTGTGGTGGTGGAGTGTGTGTGTTGTCTGGGTGGTGGTGTGTGTTGTCTGGTGGTGGTGAGTGTGTGTTGTCTGGTGGTGTGTGTGTGTGTTGTCTGGGTGTGTGGTGAGTGTGTGTTGTCTGGGTGGTGGTGAGTGTGTGTTGTCTGGTGGTGGTGAGTGTGTGTTGTCTGGTGGTGGTGAGGTGTGTTGTCTGGGTGGTGGGAGTGTGTGTTGTCTGGGTGGTGGTGAGTGTGTGTTGTCTGGTGGTGGTGGTGTGTGTGTTGTCTGGGTGGTGGTGAGTGTGTTGTCTGGGTGTGTCTTGGTGGTGAGTGTGTGTTGTCTGGGTGGTGGTGAGTGTGTGTTGTCTGGGGTGGGGAGTGTGTGTTGTCTGGGTGGGTTTGTTGTGGTGGGTGGGTGGTGTGTGTGTTCTGGGTGGTGGTGAGTGTGTGTTGTCTGGGGTGTGGGTGTGTTGTTGTCTGGGTGGTGGTGAGGTGTTGTCTGGGTGGTGGTGGTGTGTGTTGTCTGGGTGGTGGTGAGTGTGTGTTGTCTGGGTGGTGGTGAGTGTGTGTTGTCTGGTGGTGGTGAGTGTGTGTTGTCTGGGTGGTGGTGAGGTGTGTTGTCTGGGTGGTGGTGAGTGTGTGTGTTGTCTGGGTGGTGGTGAGTGTGTGTTGTCTGGGTGGTGGTGAGTGTGTGTTGTCTGGGTGGTGGTGAGTGTGTGTTGTCTGGGTGGTGGGAGTGTGTGTTGTCTGGGTGGAGGAGTGTGTTGTCTGGGTGGTGGAGTGTGTGTTGTCTGGGTGGTGGTGGGTGTGTTGTCTGGGTGGTGGTGGTGTGTGTTGTCTGGTGGTGGTGGAGGTGTGTTGTCTGGGTGGTGGTGTGTGGTCTGGGTGGTGGTGAGTGTGTGTTGTCTGGGTGGTGGGGAGTGTGTGTTGTCTGGGTGGTGGTGAGTGTGTGTTGTCTGGGTGGTGTGAGGTGTGTGTTGTCTGGGTGGTGGTGAGGTGTGTGTTGTCTGGGTGGTGGTGAGTGTGTGTTGTCTGGGTGGTGGTGGAGTGTGTGTTGTCTGGGTGGTGGTGAGTGTGTTGTCTGGTGGTGGTGAGTGTGTGTTGTCTGGGTGGTGGTGAGTGTGTGTTGTCTGGGTGGTGGTGAGTGTGTGTTGTCTGGGTGGTGGTGAGTGTGTGTTGTCTGGTGGTGGTGTGGAGTGTGTGTTGTCTGGGTGGTGGTGTGGGGTGTGTGTGTGTTGTCTGGGTGGTGGTGAGTGTGTGTTGTCTGGTGGTGTGGGGTGTTGTCTGGGTGGTGGTGAGTGTGTGGTTTCTGGGTGGTGGTGAGTGTGTGTTGTCTGGGTGGTGGTGAGTGTGTTGTCTGGGTGGTGGTGAGTGTGTGTTGTCTGGTGGTGGTGAGTGTGTGTTGTCTGGTGGTGGTGAGTGTGTGTTGTCTGGTGGTGAGTGGTGTTGTCTGGGTGGTGGTGAGTGTGTGTTGTCTGGGTGGGGGGTGTGTTGTCGGGTGAGTGTGTGTTGTCTGGGTGGGTGGTGTGTGTTGTCTGGGTGGTGGTGAGTGTGTTGTCTGGGTGGTGGTTGTGGTCTGGTGGTGGTGAGTGTGTGTTGTCTGGGTGGTGGTGAGTGTGTGTTGTCTGGGTGGTGGTGAGTGTGTGTGTTGTCTGGGTGGTGGTGAGTGTGTGTTGTCTGGGTGGTGGTGAGTGTGTGTTGTCTGGGTGGTGGTGGTGAGTGTGTGTTGTCTGGGTGGTGGTGAGTGTGTGTTGTCTGGGTGGTGTGGTGAGTGTTGTCTGGGTGGTGGTGTGGTGTTGTCTGGTGGTGGTGAGGTGTTGTCTGGGGTGGAGTGTGTGTTGTCTGGGTGGTGGTGGAGTGTGTGTTGTCTGGGTGGGTGGTGAGTGTGTGTGTTGTCTGGTGGTGGTGAGTGTGTGTTGTCTGGTGGTGGTGAGTGTGTGTTGTCTGGGTGGTGTGTGTGTGTTGTCTGGGTGGTGGTGGAGTGTGTGTTGTCTGGGTGGTGGTGAGTGTGTGTTGTCTGGGTGGTGGTGGAGTGTGTGTTGTCTGGGTGGTGAGTGTGTTGTCTGGGTGGGTGTGTTGTCTGGTGTGGTGAGGTGTGTTGTCTGGTGGTGGTGAGTGTGTTGTCTGGGTGGTGGTGAGTGTGTGTTGTCTGGTGGTGGTGAGTGTGTGTGTTTCTGTGGTGGTGAGTGTGTGTTGTCTGGGTGGTGGTGAGTGTGTGTTGTCTGGTGGTGTGGTGGTGAGTGTGTGTTTGGGTGGTGGTGAGTGTGTGTTGTCTGGTGGTGTGAGTGTGTGTTGTCTGGGTGGTGGTGAGTGTGTGTTGTCTGGGTGGTGGTGAGTGTGTGTGTGTTGTCTGGGTGGTGGTGAGTGTGTGTGTTGTCTGGGTGGTGGTGAGTGTGTGTTGTCTGGTGGTGGTGAGTGTGTGTTGTCTGTGGTGGTGGTGTGGTGTGTTGTCTGGGTGGTGGTGAGTGTGTGTTGTCTGGGTGGTGGTGAGTGTGTGTTGTCTGGGTGGTGAGTGTGTGTTGTCTGGGTGGTGGTGAGTGTGTGTTGTCTGGTGTGGTGGGAGTGTGTGTTGTCTGGGTGGTGTGGGTGTTGTCTGGGTGGTGGTGTGTGTGTGTTGTCTGGGTGGTGGTGTGTGTGTGTGTCTGGGTGGTGGTGAGTGTGTGTCTGGGTGGTGGTGTGGTGTTGTCTGGGGTGGTGGGTGTTGTCTGGGTGGTGGTGAGTGTGTGTTGTCTGGGTGGTGGTGAGTGTGTGTTGTCTGGGTGGTGGTGAGTGTGTGTCTGTGGTGTGAGGTGTGTTGTCTGGTGGTGGTGAGTGTGTGTTGCTGGTGGTGGGGTGTTTTTGTGGTGGTTGTCTGGGTGGTGGTGAGTGTGTGTTGTCTGGTGGTGGTGAGTGTGTGTTGTCTGGTGGTGGTGAGTGTGTGTTGTCTGGTGGTGTGGTGGTGTGTGTTGGAGTGTGTGTTGTCTGGGTGGTGTGGGTGTGTGTGGTGGTGTGATGTGTTGTCTGGTGGTGGTGAGTGTGTGTTGTCTGGTGGTGAGGTGTTGTCTGGGTGGTGGTGAGGTGTTGTCTGGGTGGTGTGGTGGTGTTGGTGTGGAGTGTGTGTTGTCTGGGTGGTGGTGGAGGTGTGTTGTCTGGGTGGTGGTGAGTGTGTGTGTTGTTTGGTGGTGGTGAGTGTGTGTTGTCTGGTGGTGGTGAGTGTGTGTTGTCTGGGTGGTGGTGAGTGTGTGTTGTCTGGTGGTGGTGAGTGTGTGTTGTCTGGGTGGTGTAGAGTGGGTGTCTGGGTGGTGGTGAGTGGTGTTGTCTGGTGGTGGTGAGTGTGTGTGTTGTCTGGGTGGTGGTGAGTGTGTGTTGTTGTTGGGTGGTGGTGAGTGTGTGTTGTCTGGGTGGTGGTGAGTGTGTGTTGTCTGGGTGGTGGTGAGTGTGTGTTGTCTGGGTGGTGGTGGAGTGTGTGTTGTCTGGGTGGTGGTGAGTGTGTTGTCTGGTGGGGTGAGGGTGTGTTGTCTGGGTGGTGGTGAGTGTGTGTTGTCTGTGGTGGTGAGTGTGTGTTGTCTGGGTGGTGGGGAGTGTGTGTTGTCTGGGTGGTGGAGTGTGTGTGTTGTCTGGGTGGTGGTGAGGTGTGTTGTCTGGGTGGTGGTGAGTGTGTGTTGTCTGGGTGGTGGTGAGTGTGTGTTGTCTGGGTGGTGGTGAGTGTGTGTTGTCTGGTGGTGAGTGTGTGTTGTCTGGGTGGTGGTGAGTGTGTGTTGTCTGGGTGGTGGTGAGTGTGTGTTGTCTGGGTGGTGGTGAGTGTGTTGTCTGGGTGGGGTGAGTGGGTGTTGTCTGGGTGGTGGTGAGTGTGTGTTGTCTGGGTGGTGGTGAGTGTGTGTTGTCTGGGTGGTTGAGTGTTGTTGTCTGGGTGGTGGTGGGGGTGTCTGGGTTTCTACCCGTCTGTGTGTGTGTGTAGAGTAAATGAACTGCTGTAGGGATGCATCTTGATGCCGATCATTGTGTCCGCCACGTGAGCTTGGGGCGTCACATAGCACACACAAGTTGACCTCGTGGACCAACAGTTCTAGACCGATACAACATCCACTCTGCCACGGTAACCCCTTGTCATATGAATCCCAGCCCTAATTGGCCCAATATTATCTTAGCCAAACAAAACTGATCATTAGGCTTTGAGGCCAGACCTAATTGGCCCTTTTCTAAATATCACCAATCGGAAAGGGATGCCTAAGGAATGTGGAACCAGGTTGTCATAAAAGCTAGATGTAAGAGGTCACGTCTGTCACCCTACACCAAGTACGGTTTCTGTTTAAGGGGAATATCATGTAATAATAATGACGACCAAACCACCACGTCGTACTGATGCAACCCTCTGAAGTCATAAGATAAACAACACTGCCGAGTTTCAGGTAAATCCCTTAAACTGTTGCCGAGTTATCGAGTTCACAGGTAAGATAAGACCACGGACGAGAAGGACACGACGATGAGAACGCTACCATAATATCTCTCGAGCTTGTCCAGAGAAACAATACTACTAAGAACATAAGAATGGAGGACACTGCAGCGGGTCCATACTGGGAAGTCCCGTTTTCACCCAACCCCTATTGCTCATATATCCATCTAACTTATGTTTGAAGCTGTCCAGCGTATTAGAGTTAATGATGATGTTTGGTAACTTGTTCCACTCATCCACTACTCTATTTCCAAACCAGTGTTTACCTATCTCGCGCCTAAATCAAATTGTCTAATTTAAAATACAGTACCCTTACAGTCGAGGAGAAACTGTACCTTACCTAACAGTTATTTAAGACTGGATGGACTGATGGTAATAACAACATCAAGTCATCATAGTTGATGTCATTAGCGGTAGACTGGTGCCCTTAGTTAGCCTTCAGAGGATCGTATTGTGAATATTCCTCATGAGTGAACACGTCAGAGTACACAGTAATTAGTTAACTTACTCTTAAACACAAAAATAACATAAATTTCTACTGAGCAAGATACGTTCCTCGAACACCAATTAGAGGAGAAAACAACATACAGTTCCCTTCACTAGTGCGTTTACAGGGGCTCGTCATATAGCCCAGGTACAGTTCCCTTCACTAGTGCGTTTACAGGGGCTCGTCATATAGCCTAGGTACAGTCCCCTTCATTAGTGCGTTTACAGGGCTCGTCATATAGCCTAGGTACAGTCCCCTCTTCATTAGTGGCATAGGGCTCGTCATATAGCCTAGGTACAGTCCCCTTCACTAGTGCGTTTACAGGGCTCGTCATATAGCCTAGGTACAGTCCCTCTTCAGTGCAAAGCGAAGAGGTTCATAGTGCCCAGGTACAGTCCCCTTCACTAGTGCGTTTACAGGGCTCGTCATATAGCCTAGGTACAGTCCCTTCACTAAGTGCTTACAGGCTCGTCATATAGCCTAGGTACAGTCCCCTTCACTAGTGCGTTTACAGGGGCTCGTCATATAGCCTAGGTACAGTCCCTTACTAGTGCGTTTACAGGGCCTTCATATAGCCTAGGTACAGTCCCCTTCATTAGTGCGTTTACAGGGGCCCGTCATATAGCCTAGGTAGAGTCCCCTTCATTAGTGCATTTACCTTTGTGTATCAGCACCCAGGGGTCCAGTGCACTGTGTGGTTATGAACAACACGTTGCCAAACCTAAACTAACCTAACCAAGGCTAAGTTAAACTGCCTAACCCAATAACCCAATTAACTAATCCCATCTCTAACCTAACCTAACCTAACTTAACCTAACCTAACCGAAACAAACCTATCCTAATAAGAACATCTAATAACTACTCTCTGGTTCCATTAAGTCGCACCTGAAAAGAATAATAAAAATCTCTCATTGAAAACACTCATCAGTCAGGTCAGGGGAGGAGCGCTGTCGTAACTTTAAGAGAACTTCCTTTACTCTGCCATTGCCACTCTTACAATAGCCATTCTCGGTGATAAAACTTTTCTTCACGGTGGATAAGCTGACCTCGGCACCAGCTCACATTTCCACGAGTTAAAGGCAGCACTGAAGGTTACCTCAAGTTGCTGTAATGATAAACCAACTTCTCAACACAGTGAAGCATTATAAACTAAGCTTTCAGCACAGTGAAGATTAAACCAAGCTCTCAGCACAGTAAAGCATTATAAACCAAGCTCTCAACACAGTGAAGCATTATAAACCAAGTACTCAGCACAGTGTAGCATTATAAACCAAACTCTCAGCACAGTGTAGCATTATAAACCAAGCTCTCAGCACAGTGAAGCATTATAAACCAAGCTCTCAGCACAGTGAAGCATTATAAACCTAGCTCTCAACAGTGAAGCATTATAAACCAAGCTCTCAACAGTGAAGCATTATAAACCGCTCTCGTGAAGCATTCCAGTCTCAACAGTGAAGCATTATAAACCAAGCTCTCAACAGTGAAGCATTATAAACCAAGCTCTCAGCACAGTGAAGCATTATAAACCAAGCTCCCAACACAGTGAAGCATTATAAACCTAGCTTTGAACAGTGAAGCATTATAAACCAAGCTTTCAGCACAGTGAAGCATTAAAAAAAAGTCTCAACACAGAAGCATTATAAACCAAGTACTCAGCACAGTGTAGCATTATAAACCAACTTCTAAGACAGTGAAGCATTATAAACCAAGCTCTCAGCACAGTGAAGCATTATAAACCTAGCTTTCAACAGTGAAGCATTATAAACCAAGTCTCAGCAACAGTGAAGCATTATAAACCTAGCTTTCAACAGTGAAGGCTTATAAACCAAGCTCTCAACAGTGAAGCATTATAAACCAAGCTCTCAACAGTGAAGCATTATAAACCAAGCTCTCAACAGTGAAGCATTATAAACCAAGCTCTCAGCACAGTGAAGCATTATAAACCAAGCTCTCAACACAGTGAAGCATTATAAACCAAGCTCTCAACAGTGAAGCATTATAAACCAAGCTCTCAACACAGTGAAGCATTATAAACCTAGCTTTGAACAGTGAAGCATTATAAACCTAGCTTTCAGCACAGTGAAGCATTATAAACCTAGCTTTCAACAGTGAAGCATTATAAACCAAGCTCTCAGCACAGTGAAGCATTATAAGCCAAGCTCTTAATCCTAGTGGGTCTTAATCCAAATAGGTCTTAATCCTGTGGGTCTTAATCCTAATAGTCTTAATCCTAAGGGTCTTAATCCTAGTGGTCTTAATCCTACTGGGTCTTAATCCTAGAGGTCTTAATCCTAGAGGTCTTAATCCTAGTGGTCTTAATCCTATTGGATCTTAATCCTAGTGGTCTTAATCCTACTGGGTCTTAATCCTAAAGGTCTTAATCCTACTGGGTCTTAATCCTAGTGGCTGTGTTAGAACTGGGTCATATTTAAATACTCCAGCCTCGAGAAAAAGAAACGAATTTTTATGATGAAAAAAGAAGACAAACCTATGTTCCGATTAGGTGGGTGAGAGGACAAAAACTCACCAGACAAATATTCATCGGATGAGCTGACCTATCCTATCCTATCCTATCCTATCCTATCCTATCCTATCCTATCCTATCCTATCCTATCCTATCCTAACCTATCCTATCCTATCCTAAAGTTAACTTAATTTTGTGACCCCAAATCTGTCTGGTGAATATTTGTCCTGACAGTAATGAGTCAGTGGGTCAAGGCTTTGGTAAGTGGGTCAAGGCTTTGGTAAGTGGGTCAAGGCTTTGGTAAGTGGGTCAAGGCTTTGTTAAGTGGGTCAAAGCTTTGTTAGGTGGGTCAAGGCTTTGTTAGCGGCTAGGCTTTGGTAAGTGGGTCAAGGCTTTGGTAGAGTGGGTGAAAGGCTTTGGTAGAGTGGGTCAAGGCTTTGTTAAGTGGGTCAAACTTTAGTAAGTGGGTCAAGAGCTTTAGTAAGTGGGTCAAGGCTTTAGTAAGTGGGTCAAGGCTTTGGTAAGTGGGTCAAGAGCTTTGGTAAGTGGGTCAAGGCTTTGGTAAGTGGGTCAAGGCTTTGGTAAGTGGGTCAAGGCTTTAGTAAGTGGGTCAAGGCTTTATTAAGTGGGTCAAAGGCTTTTGGTAAGTGGGTCAAGAGCTTTGGTAAGTGGGTCAAGGCTTTTAGTAAGTGGGTCAAGGCTTTGGTAAGTGGGTCAAGGCTTTGGTAAGTGTGTCAAGGCTTTGAGTAAGTGGGTCAAGAGCTTTAGTATTGAAATGATGAAGGCTCTTGTAAGTGGGTCAAGGCTCTTGTAAGTGGGCCAAAGGCTCTTTGTAAGTGGGTCAAAACTCTTGTAAGTGGGTCAAAGGCTCTTGTAAGTGGGTCAAGGCTCTTGTAAGTGGGCCAAGGCTCTTGTAAGGAAGGTGGTCAAGGCTCTTGTAAGTGGGTCAAGACTCTTGTAAGTGGGTCAAGGCTCTTGTAAGTGGGTCAAGGCTCTTGTAAGCGGGTCAAGGCTCTGTAAGTGGGTCAAAACTCTTGTAAGTGGGTCAAGGCTCCTGTAAGTTGGTCAGGCTCTTGCAAGTGGGTCAAGGCTCTTATGGTGGGTCAAGGCTTTAGTAAGTGGGTCAAGGCTTTGTAGAGTGGGTCAAACTTTAGTAGTGGAGTC
This sequence comes from Homarus americanus, assembly GCF_018991925.1. Taxonomy (NCBI): domain Eukaryota; kingdom Metazoa; phylum Arthropoda; class Malacostraca; order Decapoda; family Nephropidae; genus Homarus; species Homarus americanus. The sequence continues at coordinate 57,027 of NW_024720056.1, forward strand.
CAAGAAAACTTGTAAGTGGGTCAAGGCTCTTGCAAGTGGGTCAAGGCTCTTGTAATTGGGTCAAAGATTTGGTAAGAAGTGGGTCAAGGCTTTGGTAAATTGGGTCAAGGCTTTTGTAAGTGGGTCAAGGCTTTGTTAAGTGGGTCAAGCTCTTCCAAATTGGGTCAAGGCTCTTGCAAGTGGGTCAAGCTTTATTAATTGGGTCAAGGCTTTAGTATGAGAGTCAAGAGCTTTAGTAATTGGGTCAAGGCTTTGGTAAGTGGGTCAAGGCTCTTGCAAGTGGGTCAAGGCTTTTGTAATTGGGTCAAGGCTTTAGTAAGTGGGTCAAGGCTTTAGTAATTGGGTCAAGGCTTTGGTAAGTGGGTCAAAGGCTCTTACCAAGTGGGTCAAGAGCTCTTGTAATTGGGTCAAGGCTTTGTTAAGTGGGTCAAGAGCTTTAGTAAGTGGGTCAAGGCTTTATAAGTGGAGTCAAAGGCTTTATTAAATTGGGTCCAAGGCTCTTGCAAGTGGGTCAAGGCTCTTGCAAGTGGGTCAAACTTTAGTAATTGGGTCAAGGCTTTGGTAAGTGGGTCAAGGCTTTGGTAAGTGGGTCAAGGCTTTGGAAATTGGGTCAAGGCTTTGGTAAGTGGGTCAAGGCTTTGGTAAGTGGGTCAAAGCTTTGGTAAGTGGGTCAAGGCTTTGGTAAGTGGGTCAAGGCTTTATTAATTGGGTCAAGGCTTTGGTAAGTGGGTCAAGGCTCTTGTAATTGGGTCAAAGCTTTGATAAGTGGGTCAAGGCTCTGGTCAAGGCTCTGGTCAAGGCGTCTTCGGAGTTACACTAAAAAAGTAGACCTTAAGGTAGATATTCATTCATGCTGTAAAATCTTCATACAAAATCACATTCATTTGGCAAGTAAATATATAACACAATGTACAGAGGTAGTACAGGTAAGTTAGCCAGACCAACAGTTGCCAACGCTGGTAACACGACCTCTTATATACCACACTTAGTCAAGTTTGTGTCCGCCAAACACTAAAAAATGAATCGATCTAGTTTTCCAAGGCTGAGTGTGTGTGTGTGTGTGTGTGTGTGTGTGTGTGTGTGTGTGTGTGTGTGTGTGTATGTGTGTGTGTGTGTGTGTGTGTGTGTGTCAGTGTGTGTGTGTGGTCAGTGTGTGTGTGTGTGTGTGTCTGTGTGTGTGTGTGTCTGTGTCTGTGTGTTTGTCTGTGTGTGTGTGTGTGTGTTGTGTGTGTGTCTGTGTGTGTGTGTGTGTGTGTGTGTGTGTCTGTGTGTGTGTGTGTCTGTGTGTGTGTGTGTGTGTGTGTGTGTGTGTGTGTGTGTACTTTTTCACCCCCGTGTCTCATGTATTATCTCCAACACTTAACCCCGACACATTAAATGAAGACTATAATTCTTCTCACGGGTTGTTGTCAGTCGTGAGGTTTTGATGTGTAAACTCAAGTGAATCAATGGTTAAGAAAAACTAGTGCAGTTCTCCTGAAGTGATGCAGTTCAACATAAACACTGTTCATGAAACTCCGGCGAAGATAAAAACGGAATCATCAAGTTGTGTACAGTATTGTGTTCATCGAGCCCCCACACACACACACACACTATTTACTGCATATCCGCAAGAACTTCTGGCCGACTATGTCTCTCTGGGACAGGAAACAAGGTTAACTGTCTGAGCAATGAGTTTCCCTTCCTGCAGTGAGTTGGTTTACTGAAGGGGGAGAATATGGTAAAATATATCACGTGAAGATTAGACACCCCAGTTTATTTCCCCTGAAGATTGACCGCCCTAACGCTGACCTAACGCTGACCTAACGCTGACCTGACCTGACCTGACCTGACCTAACCTAACCTTACATACACACCCCTATCACCCACACGGTAACGTTAGGGTGGTTAGGTTAGGTTAGGTTAGGTTAGGTTAGGTTAGGTTAGGTTAGGTTAGGTTAGGTTTAGGTTAGGTTAGGTTAGGCGGCCGTCTTCAGGGGAGATAAAGTAGGTGTCTAATCTTCAGGTGATCCATTACAAAAATAATTTCTTCTGACTATGAGAATCTGATGGTCAATGTGTTAGTTCTATGAGATATGCTTAAAATATTATTCCTGTCACAGTTACTATTTACAGTCACACAAGTACTCCACCAGTCTACTCGGGTGACTGGTAATGGTGCTACGGGTAAGGAGAAGTGAGATAAGAGAAGAAGAGAGAGAAGAGAGGAAAGAGAAGGAAAAAAGCTATTATCGTGCAATAAAATGAGAAGAGGAGAAGAGGAGGAGGAGAGAGAGAGAGAGAGAGAGAGAGAGAAGAGAGAGAGAGAGAGAGAGAGAGAGAGAGAGAGAGAGAGAGAGAGAGAGAGAGAGAGAGAGAGAGAGAGAGAGAGAGAGAGAGAGAGAGAGAGAGAGAGAGGAATCATGCAGTTAGAGACCACTTGAGTATTACTGAACATTACTAAGCAGCGGGTTACATCTGGACCACCACTCCTTCACTGAGTCTACCTGATGTACTGTAGTCATCATCAAAGTTCCTCTACAACAAGGACCTCAGCTCTCCATCAAGTGTCGCCCCGTTACTCCATATGACTCAACAGGTGATATTTACTTTCATTAGTATACTTGGCCAGGTTTGATAAGTAAACATGGTGACGTGACTGAGAGTGGTGCATGAGCCTGTGATATTGACGCTGCATTACCTGAAGAGTAACCACCCTAACGCTTCCTGGGGTAAGGTATATATATGGTAGGGTAAGGTAAGGTAAGGTACGATAAAGTGCGCAAGGTAAGGTATAGAAGTGGGGTAAGGTAAGGTTCATCATTGGGGTAGCCATTAAGAACACAGTTGACCCTCACCACTCTCCACTCCGTCTCTGATGGGGTAAGAGACCTCAAGAAAGGGAGAGATAAAGATTAGAGACAAGTGTAGATGACAACAGGAAAAGGCGAGGACAACTACCCGATAAATATCCACACAAGCTTGTTTATGTCTATGAGTTACATACAGTAAATATCAACCCTCCCCCACCACCGCTCCCTACCAGTTAGTGTCAGTGGAAAGTGAAGCGTCAGTTAGTAGTCTGTGTCATAAATCGGGATAGTAACTTGCTTATGTTTGCCGTGTGTTAAGGGAACATTATACCTGACGAAGCCTTAAACTGACAAGGCTACAGGTCGACCATACAATAAACCAAGGATAAAGATGTGTATTAATGACCTCATCAACTACTGTCTGTGTTCGCAGCTTAACTCAAAAAACGTCAGAGATTTACACGGTACTGTGTTCATACCTGACAGCCCCTAAAGCCGCTATATTATTTGTCCCTAAAGTCAGAGGTGAAGGCCACAACACTGAGAGAGGCAGCACTCGGGGAACAGCTGCCAATTGCACCGATTACCGACTAGTGACTCTTAAGTGTTTCACATGTGGGGATGAGTCCTTCCCGAGGCTTGGCTACCAGCATGTTGACAGCCCCCTGCCAGAAGCAAATACCTCACAACACATGTACCTCACAACACATGTACCACAAACATGACACACAACACATGTACCACACAACACATGTACCACACAACACATAAACACACAACACATGTACCACAACATGTACACAAAATACATAAACACACACATATGTAATACAAACACATGTACCAACAACACATGTACCACAACACATGTACCACACAACACATGTACCACACAACACATGTACCACACAACACATGCATCCTACACATAACACACACAACACATGTACCACACACACACATGTACCACACAACACATTTACTACAACACATGTACCACACAACACATGTACCACACAACACATACTCACAACACATTACAACACATGTACCACACAACACATGTACCACACAACACATGTACCTCACAACACATTAACACACAACACATGTACCACACAACACATGTACCACACAACACATAAACGAAAACACATGTACCACACAACACATGCACACACAAACACATGTACCACACAACACATGTACCTCACAACACATGTACCACACAACACATGTACCACACAACACATGTACCACAACACATACCACACAACACATGTACCCCACAACACATGTACCACACAACACATGTACCACACAACACATGTACCACACAACACATGTACCACACAACACATACCACAACACATGTACCACACAACACATGTACCACACACACAGAGCGTACCACACAACACATGTACCACACAACACATGTACCACACAACACATGTGCCACACACACATGTACCACACAACACATGTACCACACAACACATGTACCACAACACATACCACACAAACACATGTAACACAACACATGTACCTCACAACACATGTACCACACAACACATGTACCACACAACACATGTACCACACAACACATGTAACACACAACACATGTACTCACAACACATGTACCACACAACACACACATGTACCACAACAAGATACAAACACATGTACCTCACAACACATGTACCACACAACACATGTACCACACAACACATGTACCACACAAACACACACACACAACACATAACACACAACACATGTACCTCACAACACATGTAACACACAACACATGTACCACACAACACACATGTACCACACAACACATGTACCTCACAACACATGTACCTTACAACACATGTACCACACAACACATGTACCACACAACACATGTACTCCACAAACACATGTACCACACAACACATGTACCACACAACACATGTACCACACAACACATGTACCACACAACACATGTACCACACAACACATGTACCACACAACACATGTACCACACAACACATAATCCACACAACACATATTTCACACAACACATGTACCACACAACACATGTACCACACAACACATGTACCACACAACACATACCACACAACACATGTACCACACAACACATGTACCACACAACACATGTACCTCACAACACATGTACCACACAACACATGTACCACAACACATGTACCACACAACACATGTACCTCACAACACATACCCATACATCACAACATGCATATACACACATATTTCTACAACACATGTACCACACAACACATGTACCACACAAACACATGTACCCACAACACATGTACCACACAACACATGTACTCACAACACATGTACCACACAACACATGTACCACACAACACATGTGACTCACAACACATGTACCACACAACACATGTACCACACAACACATGTGCCACACAACACATGTACCACACAACACATATTACTACAACACATGTACCTCACCACATGTACCACAAACACATGTACCACACAAACACATGTACCACACAACACATGTACCTCACAACATGTACCTCACAACACATGTACCACACAAACACATGTACCACAAAACACCTAACACAACACATGTACCCCACAACACATGTACCACACAACACATGTACCTCATAACACATGTACACAACACATGTACCCACAACACATGTACCACACAAACATGTACCACAAACACATGTGCCACACAACACATGTACCCACACAACACATGTACCCACATAACACATGCACCACAACACATGTACACAACACATACCTCACAACACATGTACCCCACAACACATGTACCTCACAACACATGTACCACAACATGTACCACACAACACATGTACCCACACACATGTACCACACAACACATGTACCCACAACACATGTACCACACATGTACCACACAACACATGTACACACAACACATACCACACACATGTACCACACAACACATGCACACACAACACATGTACCACACATGAACACATGTACCACACAACACATGTACCACTAACACATGTACCACACAACACATGTACCACAATATGCACACACAACACACATGTAATTACCACACATGACTACACAACACATGTACCCCACAACACATGTACCACACAACACATGTACCTCACAACACATGTACCTACACAACACATGTACCACACAACACATGTGACCACACAACACATAATACCAACACATGTACCTCACAACACATGTACACACACAACACATGTACACACAACACATACAACACAACACATGTACCACACAACACATGTACCACACAACACATGTACACATACACACAAACATATGCACCTCACAACACATGTACCACACAACACATGTACCACACATGCACACAACACATGTACCACACAACACATGTAACACATGTACCACACAACACATGTCACCTCACAACACATGTACACACACAACACATGTACCACAACACATGTAACACACAACACATGTACCACACAACACATGTACCACACAACACATGTGTACCACAACACATGTGTACCACACAACACATGTGACCTCACAACACATGTACCACACAAAATAAATGTAAATAATACATGTACCACATGAACACATGTACCACACAACACATGTACCCCACAACACATGTACCACACAACACATGCACCTCACAACACATGTACCACACAACACATGTACCACACAACACATGTACCACACAACACATGTACCACACAACACAACACCACACAACACAGCAACATGCCACACAAACACATGTACCACACAACACATGTACCAAAACACATGCAAAACACATATGCCACACAACACATGTACCACACAACACATGTACCTACCCACACACAACACATGTACCACACAACACATGTACCACACAACACATGTACCACACAACACATGTACCACACAACACATGTACCACACAACACATGCACACACAACACATGCACACACAACACATGTACCACACAACACATGTGACCTCACAACATGTACCACACAACACATGTACCACACAACACATGTACCACACAACACATGCACACACAACACATGTACCACACAACACATGTACCACACAACACATGTACCCTACAACACATGTACCACACAACACATGTACCTCACAACACATGTACCACACAACACATGTAATCATAAATGTGCCACACAACACATGTACCTCACAACACATGTACCACACAACACATGTAATTACCAACACATGTACACACAACACATGTACCACACAACACATGTACCTCACAACACATGTACCTCACAACACATGTACCCCACAACACATGTGTGCCACACAACACATACCACACAACACATGTGCACTCACAACACATGTACCTCACAACACATGTACCTCACAACACATGTACCACACAACACATAACACACAACACATGTCCCAAACATGTACCTCACAACACATGTACCACACAACACATGTACCCAACACACATACAACACATGTACCACACACACACATGTACCACACAACACATGTACCACACAACACATGTACCACACACACAAACACATCACAACACATGTACCTCACAACACATGTACCTCACAACACATGTACCTCACAACACAGGAACAATCCCTCTAGAGTCGAGACCGATAAACCTGTCGTAGTTTTAACGCGGGAAAACTGGAGCTAGTGAAGTTGTGTGTATGTTAGTCGTCAACAGCCTCCACACCTCCCATACAGGTGAGAACGTGTGAGAGTTCTGGTAATGTAAACACCAACACCTTTACAGTACATACCGGCATAACACCGAGAGTGGCATCTTTCACAGCGTCTAAAACAAGCTTGGTGTACTGTAATTCTATCTCCTTAATGCTCTAAATGTAATGAAAATGGACGAGAAACGAGCGAAACGTTGAGAGAAATTAACATACTGTCAGCCTCGTCGTGTGGAAGTGTTTGATGTTTCGTAATTCCTCTTAATTCGGGTTAAGACCTTAAAGTGGATAGGAGGGTAACCTGCACTAGGACGCTCCATCTATAGTGCGGACGATCAAATAACCCGTCCAAGTACCGTAGGACCCCAGGATATCTTAACGATTAAAATTGTGGCCCAGTCCTAGAGGTTGTTGTGATGTTGCTGTTGCTGTTGCTGTTGTTGCTGTTGTTGCTGAGGTTGCTGCTGTTGCTGTTGGTTGCTGTGTGTGTTGTTGTTGTGAGTTGCTGGGTTAGGTTAGTTGTGTGTTGTGTTGTTAGGTTAGGTTAGGTTAGGTTAGGCAGTATGACATGTTAAAGCTGATGAGCATAAACACCTTTACAGCGAACCCTTAACTATAGTGATGATGGCTGGTCTGCACATTACCGGATGCTAACCTACCCTACCCTAACCTAATCTAAACATACAGTCACGGCACCTCTACATAACTAACTCAACACACCTATACAGGGAGTCACTCTGCTATATTGAGAGTATATATCCCTACCTCTCATAACCCGGAAGTTAACGCACAGGAAAATGACTTAAGTTCTGTATCAAAGAGGAACCAGTTGAGGTTATTGGGTCGTCAGGGTGAGTATCAAAAAATAAAGAAAGAAAATAAATTAACAAATAAACTCTAATTTATCAGTGAATGAAACAGTACTTGATGAGGCGTATTTTTATACCTGTGTAAGATGTAGACAAATATGTGGTACTTTCTTCTTATTGCCTGAGTACTTTGTTATCACTCTCCACACCTGTCTTACATCACTCTCTACACCTGTCTTGCATCACTATCTACACCTGTCTTGCATCACTCTCTACACCTGTCTTGCATCACTCTCTACACCTGTCTTGCATCACTCTCTACACCTGTCTTGCATCACCTCACACCTGTCTTGCATCACTTCACACCTGTCTTGCACCTCACTTTCACACCTGCCTTGCATCACTATCCACACCTGTCTTGCATCACCTCACACCTGTCTTGCATCACCTCACACCTGTCTTGCATCACTTTCTACACATCTCTTGCATCACCTCACACCTGTCTTGCATCACTTCACACCTGTCTTGCATCACTCTCTCCACCTGTCTTGCATCACTCTCACACCTGTCTTGCATCACTCTCACACCTGTCTTGCATCACTCTCACACCTGTCTTGCATCACTCTCACACCTGTCTTGCACTCCTCTACACCTGTCTTGCATCACTCTCCACACCTGTCTTGCATCACCTCACACCTGTCTTGCATCACTTCCACACCTGTCTTGCATCACTCTCCACACCTGTCTTGCATCACTCTCACACCTGTCTTGCATCACTTCACACCTGTCTTGCATCTTCCTTGAATTTTCACTTGTATAAAATCACAGTCGTCGTACAAGCCATCGTCCTCAAAGAGTTAAATCATCGTCCCAAAGGTTAAGCCATTGTCCTCAAAGGTTAAGCCATCGTCCTCGTTACCATTGTCCTCAAGGTTAAACCATCGTCCTCAAGTTAAACCATCGTCCTCAAAGGTTAACCATCGTCCTCAAAGTGTTAAACCTTCGTCCACAAAGGTTGCTATCGTCCTCAATGTTAAGCCATCGTCCTCAAAGGGTTAGCCATCGTCCTCAAGGGTTAAGCCATTGTCCTCAAAGGGTTAAACCATCGTCCTCAAAGGTTAGCATCGTTCTCAAAGTGTTAAACTGTCCACTATCTCCGTCCATTGTCCTCAAGGGTTAACCATCGTCCTCAAGGTTAAACCATCGTCCTCAAAGGGTTACACCATCGTCCTCAAAGTGTTAAACCTTCGTCCAAAAGGGTTGCTATCGTCCTCAAGGGTTAAGCCATTGTCCTCAAAGGTTAAACCATCGTCCTCAAGGTTAAACCATCGTCCCCAAGGGTTACACCATCGTCCTCAAAGTGTTAAACCTTCGTCCACAAAGGGTTAAGCTATCGTCCTCAAATGGTTAAGCCATCGTCCTCAAAGGGTTAGCCATCGTTCTCGAGGCAGCCAACAGAAATAAACTGTTGTAAAGAAGAAGCGGCCAGCCAGTGAAGGCACTTTATCAAGAGGTAAAACGCCGATGAAAAGTGAGAGAAAGATGAGAAGAGAGAGAGACAGTGATGAGAGGAAGAGCACTCGACCGTGATGGATGAGTGGTTAAGGGGTCGAGAGTGTCAGTGATCGACACCTGATACGGCCGGGGCCACCTGGTAAATATCAGAAGGTAACGCGACCACCTCACCTGACCTTTACACTCTAGTCATATATTTACACACACACACACAGTGACATTAAGAAAATTTGGAGATATATAGACAAGCCTTCAAGCCTTAGGGTATATATATAATGTTCTTGCTTTGGTATAGGCTGGTTGGCCAGGTGTTCACTCCCTAATTGTCAATATTCAGCAGGTGAAGTCCAGGTGAATACAAAAATTATTACAAAAAACATATACATCATGACGTACCAGTGACCCAGGTAACACTCGTAGGTAACCCTCACCCAAGTAACAACCAGGTAACACTAATACAAGTAATTCACAGGTAACACTCGTAAGTAACCCTCACCCTAGTAACACCCAGTGACCCAACCTTGCAGTATTTCTAATAACTAACAGAATGTAGCCAAGGCGTCTTCCGGATAACACTGCCTCTGTTATTTTGTCTTCGTTAAGAGCTCTTCCTTAACAGTAAATCCAATACCCAGGTTGATCGCGCTAAACCTGACGGGACTTATGAGGGCGAGAAACACAATGTAATTTTTCCCAGGTCTAGTGCACCCCATGCCCGAGACAATAACCTCAACCTAACCTAACCTAACCTAACCTAACCTAACTTCTAACAGGATCCAACACCAATTGTAAATCCTAAAGGTGAGGTTGGTTTGTGTTGGGGTGAATGTTCCTATCAAAGTTGGTAGACATCGACAAAAAATAAGTAGGGCTAAGGCACACACACACACACACACACACACACACACACACACACACACACACACACACACACACACACACACACACGGAAACAATAATATCCGGGTGTAATACTGCAGTTCTCTGTATCCTGCCGCCCCCACTCATGTCATCCGGTGTGTAACTTACCAAACATTTCATTTTTAACTGTGAATAACGGCCACCGAACCAATAAGCTTGTCATGTCTAGTTTGGTGGGCTCTAATCTGAGGACTATTGGTGCAAAACAACCAATTTATTGTGTTGTTGATTGCGCACACACACACACACACACACACACACACACACACACACACACACACACACACACACGAGTCTGGGTAAGTCACTTTGTAATGTTCCTACGACCAGCGTACAGTTAGGTTAGGTTAGGTTAGGTTTGGTTAGGTTAGGTTAGGTTTGGTTAAGGATAAGCCAGGTTAGGTTAAGGTAGGTTAGGCTAAAGTAGGTTAGGTTAAAATGGGTTGGGTTAGGTTAGGTTAGGTTAGGTTAAAGGTTAAGTAAGGTTAGGATGGGTTAGGTTCGACTGTTGTAAATCCCATAAAAGTTTTCAATGAATTTCGATAAATAAAACTTTTGCTCGAGAAGTTTGGGAGAAAAGAACAAAAAGTTCCCAACAAAACACCTAATTTATGTTTTTTTTCTCTCAGTGGTGAAATTTATGACCAATAATACCATTAAAAACTTCCCCGTTCACTTAACACAAGATACGAGTAACTCACCAAAGGTACTGAAGAAGAGTATAACCGAGCAACACATTTTCTGGAACTAAACACGATACATACTCGTTCCTCGATTACGGTAACCCAAGGCCAGTTAGCTCCATATCATCGGCCACTGTCACACTCAAGTAGTCACAATTCATGTAAATAATAGAATCTTTGTAAAATTTTCTAAGAACTAAATGGCCCGGGAAAGACATTTAAAGCAGGATGTTTTCAACTCCGGGAGGTTACATGATATAGGAGAGACACCCTGACGCAGAGAGCCCCGCGTAGAGGATATTTATTGGTGTTTTGTATTAAATATAAGACAACAGAGGTAATATAAGGTGTGTTTACAGTTCGATGTCAAGATGCAATACATCGATTTTGGGTTCATAACTATAACGTGATTTTAAAACCCTTCGACATCTTTCCGTGTTCCGCCTCTTCCCCAGAGCCAACCACTCCTCTAATGTCTTCCCTTAGTGGCAGTATGAGGAAAGATGCAATTTCGCCGCCATTTCAGTCGAAGGTTTAAGTGTGCCAATGCAGTATCGTCTCATATGTCCGGATAAGGGAAATATTTACCTTACGACAGACTGGGGATCTGGTTATCACACAACTTTACAAACCTGAGTGTTGCTGGGTGCTGGGGGGGCTCTCACTCTTACCTGGAATACAAGAGAAAAGTAATTATACACCTGATGAGAAGGTGAGGCTCATATTAGTGTGTGTGTGTCTTAAAACAAACCTGAAAAAGTGCCAAATAGACCCCCTCACCGGGGAGACGATTAGTCCACACCGTAACGCTTGGAGGAGCACCACACGAGAAGGCGTCAATACTTTCCAGTTAGCCCGACTGCATAACGAGGCAGACAAGCGCCAACGCCGGAAAGACGCTGCCGCCGCCCCTTCCGCACTAGATGCAGCCCCCCATACGTGCAACTTCTGTGAACGACCCTGCCAGACGTTGTATCATTGTTGGATGATCGTCATACACGATTACGAGTGACAGAAAGTAGTAGTAGCAGTGTGTGTGTGTGTGTGTGTGTGTAAGGGGTGCTTGGTTAAACCTAAACAGAATTTGGTATTACACGAGTAGTCTCCCAGAACTCCTGATACACACACACACACACACACACACACATATTTGTATTCAAAGGGCACACAGCCTAGCGGCAATAAAAAACCCGCCATTTGTAGAGGTACTGCTGAAGAAGGAAACCTTGCCATTAAATATTTCATCCGAGAGACAAGTAATGGCTGGGCTCACTAGCACCCGGGAGGTCTGCTTTGTCCGTAAAACTGGTTTGGTCGACCGAGGTTTTCTTCCGCCCCAAGTACACAAACCAGAAACAGTTCAGTGGAATTAATACCTTGTGTAACGCTAGTTTGTGTAATGCCAATTCTAAGCTTGTGAAACACCAATTCTTAGCTTATGAAACACCTATTTTAAGCTGGGTATAACACCAATTCTAAGCTTGATTTAACACCAATTTTAAGCTTGTAAACCCCCAATTCTAAGCTTGTGAAACACCAATTCTAAGCTTGAGCACCAATTCTAGGCTTGTGAAACACTAATTCTAAGCTTGTGAAACACCAATTCCAAATTTGATGTAACACCAATTCTCAGCTTGATATAACACCAATTTTAAGCTTGTGAACCCCCAATTCTAAGCTTGTGAAGCCCTAATTCTAAGCTAGAAACACCAATTCTAAGCTAGACACCAATTCTAGGCTTAGAAACACTAATTCTAAGCTTGTGAACCCCCAATTCTAAGCTTGTGAAGCCCCAATTCTAAGCTTGTGAAACACCAATTCCAAGCTTGAACACCAATTCTAAGCTTGCAAAACACAAATTTAAGCTTTATGTAACACCATCTAAACTGATAAACATCAACTTTAAGCGATATAACACCAATTTTAAGCTTATGAAACACCAATCCAAGCTTGTATGAGACCAGCATAACGGCAGCGTAGACTACAACACGTCGCTACTGTATGGCCGAATGATTGCCTCCTGTGAGCTGCACCAGAACCTTACCACTGACCTTCACCAGGGAGGAGGAGAGAGGGAGGGAGGGAGAGAGGGAGAGGGGAGAGGAGAGAGGGAGAGAGAGGGAGAAGGGAGGGAGGGGAGAGGGAGAGAGGGGGAGGGAGAGGGAGAGGAGGGAGAGGGAGGAGGGAGGGGAGGGAGAGGGGAGGGAGGGAGAGAGAGGGGAGGAGGGAGAGAGGGAGAGGGAGGGAGGGAGGGAGGGAGGGAGAGAGAGGGAGGGAGGGAGGGAAGGGAGAGAGAGAGAGAGAGAGGAGAGAGGAGGAGAGAGAGAGAGGAGAGGGAGGGAGGGAGGAGGGAGGGAAGGGGAGGGAGAGAGAGAGAAGGAGGAGGAGGAGGAGAGGAGGAGAAGAGAGGAGAAGAGGGAGGAAGAGAGAGGGAGGAAGGGAGGGAGGGAGGGAGGGAGGGGAAGAGGACAGAGGGGAAGGAAGTGAAAGAAAGGGAATAAAGGAAGGAGGAGGAGAGGTGGGAAAAGGGATCCCACAAGAGAGATAGAGAAGGAAGGCAGGAAGGAAGGAAGGAAGGAGGGAAGGAAGGAAGGAAGGAAGGAGGGGAAGGAGGAAACAGAGAATATGGAAAAGGAATAAAGAAATAAGATGACAGGGAGAAGGTAGGGAGAGAGGGAGACAAAGGTTGATAAAGAAAGTCCCCTGATAAGACTGACAGAGACAGTTGAAGAATTACTAGTATGATGAAGGGATCTAGTATGATGAGGGTACTAGTATGATGAGGGGTCCTAGTATGATGAGAGTACTAGTATGATGAGGTTACTAGTATGATGAGGGTACTAGTATGATGAGTGTACTAGTTTGACGAGGGTACTAGTATGATGAGTGTACTAGTATGATGAGGTACTAGTATGATGAGGGTACTAGTATGATGAAGTACTAGTATGATGAGGGTACTAGTATGATGAGGATACTAGTATGATGAGTGTACTAGTATGATGAGGGTACAGATAGATGAGTGTACTAGTATGATGAGTGTACTAGTATGATGAGGGTACTAGTATGATGAGTGTACTAGTATGATGAGTGTCCTAGTATGATGAGTTACTAGTATGATGAGTGTAATAGTATGATGAGGTACTAGTATGATGAGGGCACTAGTATGATGAGGTGTACTAGTATGATGGGGTACTAGTATGATGAGTGTACTAGTATGATGAGGGTACTAGTATGATGAGAGGACTAATATGATGGGGGTACTAGTATGATGAGGGTACTAGTATGATGAGGGTACTAAGTATGATGAGTGTACTAGTTGATGGAGGTACTAGTATGATGAGTGTACTAGTATGATGAGGTACTAGTATGATGAGGGTACTAGATGATGAGAGTACTAGTATGATGAGGTACTAGTATGATGAGGGTACTAGTATGATGAGTGTACTAGTATGATGAGGGTACTAGTATGTGAGAGTGATGAGAGTGTACTAGTATATTAGGGAACTAGTATGATGAGTGTACTAGTATGATGAGTGTACTAGTATGATGAGTGTACTAGTATGATGAGTGTACTAGTATGATGAGGGTACTAGTATGATGAGGTAATTAGTATGATGAGTACTAGTATGATAGTGTCCTAGTAGATGAGTGTACTAGGCATGATGAGGGTACTAGTATGATGAGGGCAATTAGTATGATGAGTGTACTAGTATGATGAGGTACTAGTATGATGAGGGTACTAGTATGATGAGTGTACTAGTATGATGAGGGTACTAGATGATGAGGGTATTAGTATGATGAGGGTAATAGTATGATGAGTGTACTAGTATGATGAGGGTACTTATGATGAAGACAGCAGAGGTACTAGTATGATGAAGGTACTAGTATGATGAGGGGTACAAGGATGAGGGCATTATTATGATGAGGGGTACTAGTATGATGAGGGTACTAGTATGATGAGGGCACTAGTATGATGAGTGTACTAGTATGATGAGGGTACTAGTATGATGAGAACACTAGTATGATGAGGGTACTAGTATGATGAGGTACTAGTATGATGAGTGTACTAGTATGATGAGGTATTAGTATGATGAGTTGCAATTAGCATGATGAGGGTACTAGTATGATGAGTGTGTACTAGCATGATGAGGTACTATGATTGGGTAGTATATGATGAAGTTACTAGTATGATGAGTGTACTAGTATGATGAGGGTACAAGTATGATGAGGGAATGAGCATGATGAAGGACTACTAGTATGATGAGGGTACTAGTATGATGAGGGTACTAGTATGATGAGGGTACTAGTATGATGAGTGTACTAGTATGATGAGGGTGCTAGTATATGAGGTACAGTGATGAGGGTACTAGATGATGAGTGTACTAGTATGATGAGGGTACTAGTATGATTAGGGTACTAGTATGATGAGGTACTAGTATGATGAGAGTACTAGTATGATGAGGGTACTAGTATGATGAGTGTACTAGTATGATGAGGGTACTAGTATGATGAGGTAATTAGTATGATGAGGGTACTAGTATGATGAGTAATGTATGATGAGGTACTAGTATGATGAGGGTACTAGTATGATGAGGTACTAGTATGATGAGGGTACTAGTATGATGAGTGTACTAGTATGATGAGGTACTAGTATGATGAGTGTACTAGTATGATGAGTGTACTAATATGATGAGTGTACTAGTATGATGAGAGGTTACTAGTATGATGAGTGTACTGGTATGATGAGTGTACTAGTATGATGAGTGTACTAGTATGATGAGTGTACTAGTATGATGAGTGTACTAGTATGATGAGGCACTAGCATGATGAGTGTACTATATGATGAGTGTACTAGTATGATGAGTGTACTAGTTTGATGAGAGTACTAGTATGATGAGTGTACTAGTATGATGAGTGTACTGGTATGATGAGGTACTAGTATGATGAGTGTACTAGTTTGATGAGTGTACTAGTATGATGAGTGAACTAGTTTGATGAGGGTACTAGTATGATGAGGTACTATAGTGAAGTATGATAAATGACGACAACAAAAGGTGAGACAGTATTAGACTCATAAAACCAACGAATACCTTCCTGACTGACTGACTGACTGACTAATGACTCAATGACTGACTGACTGATTGTATAAATGACTCAATGACTAGCGGTCTTGACTGACTGTAGACTGGTCGATAACCCATCAGTGTAGGATAACTGGAATGGTATCTCTGAACGAACCTGGAAACTGGAGTGAGATATGGTGTGACGTTAACCCTGAGGGAGCCATGACCCGTGTGAAAAGTCCTGTCACATTATACAACACTGCCATAATGGTGCCATACTTGACAACAGAGGCCATAATGGTGCCATACTGACCAGGGCCATAATGGTGCCATACTTGCACATCGATTCTGATCGTATACGTACCCTACCGACTGCCAAAGGGAGGTTAGGTTAGATTAGGTTAGGATTAGGTTAGAAATTTATTAAAATTAAGAAATATTACACAGACTAACGTTAGATAATGGGCTCTGGGGATGTTAGGGTTTATATTACTGTGTGTGTGTGTGTGTGTGTGTGTGTGTGTGTGTGTGTGTGTGTGTGTGGCCTTCATCAGCCTAACAAGACCTTTGACTCAATGAAACAGGAAGCCCTCTGGTGGACCCTCACCCGGTTTGGCTGCCCACAAATTCATCACCATTGGAGAGGCAACTCCGCGATGGCATGAACAGTAGTGTCCTGCACAATGGCATCAGTCTGAGTTCTTCCCCATCCTAACAGGGGTTAAACAAGGTGTGTACTGGCACCAACTTTATTTTCCATTTCTTGGCTGCCTTCCTTACTCGTGCCAGTGCCAATTTAGCCGGCAGGGTGGACATCAGTACCGGATGAAGGGTCTTTTCAACATAAGACGACTCAGGCAGGAACAAAGGTGTCGGCAGCTTCATTACTGAACTTCAGTGTGCAGACGACCTCACTTGTTGATAACACTGAACGCGACTTCCAGGAGATCCTGAACGCCTACGCAGATGCGTATAAACACTTCGACAGCAAGGGTGCATGTGCGTAAGACTCTGATTCTCTTTCAGCCTGCCCTGGTTCAGCGACATCCACCATTCATCCAGCTCAACTGAGATTCAACAACGGATCAGATATTACATCCAAGACTCTGTACCGTGTCTTCAGCTGTAAAGACTATATGGCAGAGAGACATAAGGACACATACGATAGTAAGCACCTCAAGGCACGAAACTTAACCAACATAGTCTATGTTCATCTTCCGAGTTTGCTGGGAAGGCAAGAGAAAAATGCAGTATTCGCCAACGCTGGCGGGCAACTGATAAGGTATAAGGATAGTCTTAAGACAAACCTGAACAAGTGCCAAATTGCCACCTCACCTGGGAGACGATTACTCACACCGCAACCCTTGGAGGAGCACAACACTAGAAGGTGTCAATACTCAGTTAGCCCGACTGCATGCAGAAGGCGAACAAAGCGCCACCGGAAAGACGCTGCCGGCGCCCTCACAGATGTAGCCCTACACGTGCAACATCTGTGAACATCCCTACTGGTCGCGTATCAGCCTCTTTAGTCACCTCAGAACTCACCAACCTGGGTGACATCACCAATAACTCATATCATATCATAGCTGGAGATGATCATCATACTCGATTCAGTGACAACAAAAGTAGTAGTAGTAGTAGTAGTAGTAGTAGTAGTGTGTGTGTGTGTGTGTGTGTGTGTGTGTTATTGTGTGTGTGTGTGTGTGTGTGTGTGTGTGTGTGTGTCTGTGTGTGTGTGTGTGTGTGTGCCAGACTGTTAACTGGGTGTGGGTGGAAGAAGAGGGATCCACCTTGCTATCTGGTAGGATGGAGGAGGAAGAGAGAAGAAAGAGGAAGAGGGTAAGGTGAAAGAGAAGGAGGAGGGTAAGGAGGGGAGGAGGAGGAACGAGAGGACGACAGGTCTTCCTCATCTATATTACATTTTCTCTTGGAAGACAAAATCGGCTTTGAGTGTTGCCAGGTTCCAACAATCCCAGCACACGAAATAAAGAGGAATTTGGTGAGCCAGACTGAGCAGGTGGATCTTTATGACCCTGAAAATGTGTCCATCTTAGAAATTCCTTTTGGTGTTTATTGAATCTCCGTCACTTGAGTAGAGGTAGTCAGTGCTCTCTAACCCATGTTGTACGCACCGTAACATAAGGACAGCAGGAGTGACGACCTACATGCATGGTGCGTATATTCATCATGGTAAACCCTGGAGATGGTGTTGTTATTTGGGGGGAGGGTCAAAGGTCACCAGTTGGGTTTAATTGTATTAGTTCATCTAATTGTGAAACTCATGACCTAACAACAATGAACCATGACCTATCTAAACCAAACATCACAACCCATGACCTATTAATGACCATGACCCATGATCTAACGACACTTTGCCATAAACAGATGAAATGTATCAGGCACGTCCCACACTCATCATTCTGTCATGTAACTTGCTGACAACACCTAGAACCCTTCAGGCTTTACGGCCTTAATGCACGAGTCATGAAGGCAACATAGTACATGCTCCCAGATGGGCGCTGTAACCTCAATGATCTAAGACCAAGGAAGCATGGGCATGAGTGAGATGGGGGTGTGGGTTTGTGGGAAATGAGTGTGGTGGGGGTGAGTGGGAATAGTTTGTAGGTGTGGGGAATGTGTGTGTGGGTGTGAGATGTGGGTGGAATGGGTATGTGGATGTGGAAGGAAGGGTGTGTAGGTGTGGGGGTGATGGGTGTGTGGGTGAAAGGTTGTGTGTGGAAGGTGTGTGTGTGTGTGTGTGTATGGGAGAGGGTGTGTGTGGGTGGGAGAGGTGTGGTGGGGAGGGTGTGTGTGGGAAAGGTGTGTGTGTGTGGGAGAGGTGTGTGTGTGGGAAGAAGGTATAGTGTGTGGGAAGAGTGTTTGTGTAGGTGTGTATAGGAGAGGGTATGTGTGGGAGAGGTGTGTGGAAAGGTGAGTGTGTGTAGTGTTAATGTGTGAAGCAGTGTGTGGTGAGAAGGTGTGTAGTAATGTGAAGGAGGTGTGTGGGAAGGAGTGTGTGTGTGTGTGAAGTGTGTGTGAAGGTGTGTGTGTGTGAGAGGTGTGTGTTTGTGTGAAGGTGTGTGTGTGTGAGAGTGATGTGTGAGAGAGGTGTGTGTGTGTGTGGGAGGGTGTGTGTGGGAGGAGAGGTGTGTGTGTGTGTGAGGGAGGTGTGTGTGGGAGGGTGTGTGTGGAGAGGTGTGTGTGTGTGTGTGTGTGAGAGGTGTGTGTGGGGGAGAGGTGTGTGTGTGGGAGGGTGTGTGTGTGTGGGGAGGGTGGTGTGTGAGAGAGGGTGTGTGTGTGTGGGAGAGGTGTGTGTGTGGGAGGTGTGTGTGTGTAGGGGAGGTGTGGTGGTGGGAGAGGTGTGTGTGGGAGAGGTGTGTGTGTGTGAGAGGGTGTGTGTGGGAGAGGTGTGGTGTGTAAGGGGTGATGTTGGGAGAGGAGGGTGTGTGTGTGTGTGAGAGGTGTGTGTGTGTGTGTGTGAGGTGTGTGTGTGTGGGAGAGGTGTGTGTGTGTGGGAGAGGTGGTGTTGGGAGAGGTGTGTGTGTGTGAGAGGTGTGTGTGGGAGAGGTGTGTGTGTGTGTGTGAGAGGTGTGTGTGTGGGAGGTTTGTGTGGGAGAGGTGTGTGGGAGAGAGGTGTGTGTGTGGGAGGAGGTGTGTTGGGGAGAGGTGTGTGTGTGTGGGAGAGGTGTGTGTGTGTGTAGAGAGGTGTGTGTGTGTGTGAGAGGTGTGTGTGTGTGTGTGTGAGAGGTGTGTGTGTGTGTGTGTGTGTGTGTGTGAGGTGTGTGTGTGTGAGGAGGGTGTGTGTGTGAGAGGGTGTGTGTGTGAGAGGTGTGTGTGTGAGAGGTGTGTGTGTGTGTGTGAGGAGGTGTATTGTGGGAGAGGTGTGTGTGTGTGAGAGGTGTGTGGGAGAGGTGTGGGGAGAGTGTGCGTGTGTGTCAGAGGTGTGTGTGTGAGAGGTGTGTGTGTGAGGAGGGTGTTTGATGTGAGAGGTATGTGTGTGGGAGAGGGTGTGTGTGTGTGAGAGAGGTGTGTGTGGGGAGAGGTGTGTGGGAGGGTGTGTGTGTGTGAGGGTGTGTGTGTGTGAGAGGTGTGTGTGTGTGTGAGAGGGGTGTGTGTGTAGGAGAGGTGTGTGTGTGTGGGAGGGTGTGTGTGTGGGAGAGGTGTGTGTGTGTGGGAGGCTGTGTGTGGGAGAGGTGTGTTTATTGGGAGGGTGTGTGTGGGAGAGGGTGTGTGTGTGTGAGGAGGTGTGTGTGTGAGGGGTGTGTGTGTGTGTGTGAGGTGTGTGTGTGGGAGGAGGTGTGTGTGGGAGAGGTGTGTGTGTGGGAGAGAGGTGTGTGTGTGGGTGAGGTGTGTGTGTGTGAGGTGTGTGCGTGGGAGAGGTGTGTGTGAGGATTGGTTGGGAGAAGGGTGTGTGTGGGAGAGGT
The DNA here is from genome assembly GCF_018991925.1 of Homarus americanus. Taxonomy (NCBI): domain Eukaryota; kingdom Metazoa; phylum Arthropoda; class Malacostraca; order Decapoda; family Nephropidae; genus Homarus; species Homarus americanus. Next base: position 78,007 of record NW_024720056.1, read on the forward strand.
GTGTGTGAGAGGTGTGTGTGTGTGTGAGAGGTGTGTGTGTGTGTGTGAGAGGTGTGTGTGTGTGTGAGAGTGTGTGTGTGGGAGAGGTGTGTGTGGGAGGGTGTGTGTGTGGGAGGTGTGTGTGTGTGTGTGGGAGGAGGGTGTGTGGGAGAGGGTGTGTGGTTTGGGAGGGGTGTGTGTGTGTGGAAGAGGTGAGTGTGTTGGGAGAGGTGTGTGTGGGAGAGGTGTGTGTGTAGAGAGGTGTGTGTGTGTGTGTGTGGAGAGGTGTGTGTGGGAGGGTGTGTGTGGGAGAGGTGTGTGTGTGAGAGGTGTGTGATGTTGAGGAGGTGTGTGTGTGGGAGGAGAGGTGTGTGTGAGAGAGGTGTGTGTGTGTGTGAGGAGGTGTGTGTGGGAGAGGTGTGTGTGGGAGGAGAGGTGTGTGTGTGTGTGAGGAATTGTGTGTGGGAGGAGGTGTGTGTGTGTAAAGGTGTGTGTGGGAGAGGTGTGTGTGTGTGTGAGAAGTGTGTGTGTGTGAGAGTGTGTGTGTGGGAAGGTGTGTGTGTGTGGGGAGGGTGTGGTGTGGGAGAGGTTGTTGGGGAGAGATGTTGTTGTGTGAGAGGTGTGTGTGGGAGAGGTGTGTGTGTGTGTGAGGTGTGTGTGGGGAGAGGTTTGTGTGGGAGAGGTGGTGTGTGGGAGGAGAGGTGTGTGTGGGAGGGTGGTGTGTGGGAGAGGTGTGTGTGTGGGAGGGTGTGTGTGTGTGTGTGAGGAAGGTATGTGTGTGTGTGAGAGGTGTGTGTGTGTGAGGAGGTGTGTGTGTGTGTGTGTGGGTGGGTGTGTGTGAGAGTGTGTGTGGGAGAGGGTGTGTGTGTGGGGATGTGTGTGTGAGAGGGTGTGTGTGTGTGAGGTGTGTGTGGGAGGAGAGGTGTGTGTGTGTGAGAGGTGTGTGGGAGAGGTGTGTGTGTGGGAGGGTGTGCGTGTGTCAGGAGTGTGTGTGTGAGAGGTGTGTGTGTGTGAGAGGTGTGTGTGTGTGTGGAGAGGTATGTGTGTGTGGGAGAGGTGTGTGTGTGTGTGAGGAGAGGTGTGTGGTTTATGGAGAGGTGTGTGTGGGAGAGATGTGTGTGGGAGGAGTGTGTGTGTGTGTGGAGAGGTGTGTGTGGTTGAGAGGTGTGTGTGTGAGGAGAGGTGTGTGTGTGTGGGAGGTGTGTGTGTGTGGGAGAAAGTGTGTGTGTGGGAGAGGTGTGTGGGAGAGTGTGTGTGGGAGAGGTGTGTGTAATGGGGTGTGTGGGAGAGGTGTGTGTGTGTGTGAGAGGTGTGTGTGTGAGAGTGTGTGTGTGTGTGTGAGGGTGTGTGTGTGGGAGAGGGTGTGGGAGAGGGGTGTGTGTGTGGGAGGAGGTGTGTGAGTGGGTGAGGTGTGTGTGTGAGTGGTGTGTGAGGTGTGTGCGTGGGAGAGGTGTGTGTGGGAGAGGTGTGTGTGGGAGGAGTTTGTGTGGGAGAGGTGTGTGTGTGAGAGGTGTTGTGTGAGAAGGTGTGTGTGTGTGTGAGGAGAGGTGTGTGTGTGTGATTGTGTGTGAGGAGGTGTGTGTGGGAGGGTGTGTGTGGGAGAGGTGTGTGTGTGTGGGAGAGGGTGTGTGTGGGAGGTGTTGTGTGTGAGGGAGGTGTGTGTGGGAGAGGTGTGTGTGTGGAAGAGGTGAGTGTGTGGGAGAGGAGTGTGTGTGGGAGAGGTGTGTGGTTGAGAGAGGTGTGTGTGTGTGGGTGTGTGTGTGTGTGGGAGAGGTGTGTGTGGGAGGGGTGTGTGTGAGAGGTGTGTGTGTGGGGAGGAGAGGTGTGTGTGTGGGAAGGGGTGTGTGTGGGGAGAGAGGTGTGTGTGTGGGAGGTTGTATTGATGTGAGGAGGAGGAGGTGTGTGTGTGGGAGAGGTGTGTGTGTGGGAGGGTGTGTGTGTGGGAGAGGTATGTGTGTGAGGTGTGTATGTGGGAGAGGTGTGTGTGTGGGAGGGGTGTGTGTGTGTGGGAGAGGTGTGTGTGGGAGAGGTGTGTGTGTGTGGGAGGTGTGTGTGGGAGAGGTGTGTGTGTGGGAGGAGGTGTGTGTGGGAGGGTGTGTGGGAGGAGGTGTGTGTGTGGGAGGTGTGTGTGTGTGTGGGAGGAGAGGTGTGGTGTGGGAGAGATGGGTATTGTGTGGGAGGAATGTGTGTGTGGGGAGAGGTGTGTGTGTATGTGAGAGGTGTGTGTGGAGAGGTGTGTGGTGTGGGAGAGGTGTGTGGTTGGGAGAGGTAGTGTGGGGAGAGAGGTATGTGTGTGTAGGTGTGTATGTGGGAGAGGTATGTGTATGTGGGAGAGGTGTGTGTGTGTGTGTGGGAGAGGGTGTGTGTGTGGGAGAGGTGTGTGTGGGAGAGGTGTGTGTGTGGGGAGGGTGTGTGTGAGGAGAGATGTGGGAGGAGGGTGGTGTGGGAGGGTGTGTGTGGGGAGGAGGTGTGTGTGGGAGAGAGGTGTGTAGGAGAGGTGTGTGTGTGGGAGAGAGGTGTGGTAATGGGAGAAGGTGTGTGTGTGGGAGAGGTGTGTGTGTGAGAGGTGTGTGTGGGAGAGGGTGTGTGTGTGTGTGGGAGAGGTGTGTGTGTGGGGAGAGGATGTGTGTGGGAGGAGGTGTGTGTGTAGAAAAGGTGTGTGTGTGGGAGAGAGGTGTGTGTGTGGGAGGAGGGGTGTGTGTGGGAGAGGTGTGTGTGTGAGAGGTGTGTTTGTGTGTGTGTGTGGGAGAGGTGTGTGTGAGGTGTGTGTGTGTTGGTGAGGTGTGTGTGTGTGTGTGTGTGTGGGGGGCAGTGGGTGGAAGTGTGTGACAGTGATGGATGTGTTTGTGATGGGTGTGTTTGGTGTGTGTGGGGAGTGGGTGAAGTGTGTGACAGTGATGGATGTGTGATGGGTGTGTTTGTTGTGGGGGAGTGGGTGAAGTGTGTGACAGTGATGGGTGTGTGTGTGATGGGTGTGTTTGGTGTGTGTGGGGAGTGGGTGAGAGTGTGTGACAGTGATGGGTGTGTGTGTGATGGGTGTGTGTGGTGTGTGGGGAGTGGGTGAAGTGTGTGACAGTGATGGGTGTGTGTGTGTGATGGGTGTGTGTGGTGTGTGGGGGAGTGGGTGAAGTGTGTGACAGTGATGGGTGTGTGTGGTGTGTGGGGGAGTGGGTGGCGGTAAACATCAACATCACCATGAAGGAACGACCTCACAAGTCAACTTTTCCGTCAGATAAAATATAAAAAGTTACTCGTATTTTTTTTATTGGGCACTCATCATGTATGGTGAAGCGGAAGCGTTTACAGAGCCAACAGGGAAGCATGCTAAGTTCATGCTTGCCTTTATGTCTCATGAGTTAAGGGCCGTAGAAGCCTGAAGAGTCAAGGGCGTAAAAGCCTGAAGAGTCAATGGTTTATGTCATCAAGTTATTGGAAGCTCAACAACTTGTCTTGAATAGTCGCAACTTCGACTTACAACAGGTACCTACTGTACTGCTAGGTGAACAGGGACTAATGGGGCTAGGAAGTAAGGTCAAACAACTACCGGCCCGGGAATCGACCGGACATCTCGCTTGCAGGCGTGAGCAGTACCACTCTATCACCAGCACTGCCCGGTTACACGTAATCTATGAACGATGATTTTGAAACATGACCCAAATGACCTCTGACCTTCGTTCTGTAACCTACTGATCTATATACTGTGGATTATGTCTGATTAATTATGACCCATAAATGATGAGCTGTGAACTGACTGTGAACAGTGAGTCTCAGGGAGTTATATGATGAACTGTGAACTGTGAGCTGTGAGTCTCAGGGAGTTATATGGTGAACTGTGAACTGTGAACTGTAAAGAGTTATATGGTGAACTGTGAACTGTGAACTGTGAGTCTCAGGGAGTTATATGATGAACTGTGAACTGTGAACTGTGAGTCCCAGGGGTTATATGATGAACTGTGAACTGTGAGTCTCAGGGAGTTATATGATGAGCTGTGAACTGTGAGTCTCAGGGAGTTATATGATGAACTGTGAACTGTGAACTGGGTCAGGATGGGAGAACTGTGAACTGTGAACTGTGATCAGGGAGTTATATGATGAACTGTGAACTGTGACGAGTCAGTGAAGTGAACGTGAACGAGTCCAGGAGGAACTGAACTGTGAGTCTCAGGGAGTTATATGATGAACTGTGAACTGTGAACTGTGAGTCCAGGGGTTATATGGTGAACTGTGAACTGTGAAAGTCTCAGGAGTATGATGAGCTGTGAACTGTGAGTCTCAGGGAGTTATATGATGAACTGTGAACTGTGAACTGTGAGTCTCAGGAGTTATATGGTGAACTGTGAACTGTGAGTCACCAGGAGTTATATGGTGAACTGTGACCTGTGAGTCTCAGGGGTTATATGATGAATCGTGAACTGTGAACTGTGAGTCTCAGGGAGTTATATGATGAACTGTGAACTGTGAGTCTCAGGGAGTTATATGATGAACTGTGAACTGTGAGTCTCAAATGGACTGGGAGTTCAGGAGATATGATGAACTGTGAACTGTGAGTCTCAGGAGAGATGATGAACAGTGAACTGTGAGCTGTGAGTCTCAGGGAGTTATATGATAAACAGTGAACTGTGAACTGTGAGTCTCAGGGAGTATATGATGAACTGTGAACTGTAGTCTCAGGAGTTATATGATGAATCTGAACTGAACAAAACTGCGGTTCAGGAGCACGAGTGAACAATGAATTGAACTGGAGTCTCAGGGAGTATATGATGAAATGTGAACTGTGAGTCTCAGGAAAGTAGATGAACTGTAACGAAGAGTTCAGGGAGAACAGTGAACTGTGAGTTCAGAAGGTGATGAAATGAACTGTGAGAGTCTCAGGAATTATATGATGAGCTGTGAACTGCGGAAAGGAGTTATATGATGAACTGTGAGCTGTGAGTTCTAGGGAGTTATATGATAAACTGTGAACTGTGAATGTGAGTCTCAGGGAGTTATATGATGAACTGTGAATGTGTGAGTTCCTAGGGAGTTATATGATGAAAAAAGAACTGTGAGTCTGTGAGTTATATGATGAATTGAACTGTGAATGTGAGTCTCAGGGAGTATATGATGAACTGTGAACTGTGAATGTGAGTTCCTAGGGAGTTTATGAACTGTGAACTGTGAGTCTCGCGAGTTATATGATGAACAGTGAATGCAAAGCTCAGGGAATAGATGATGAACAGTGAACTGTGAACTGTGTCTCAGGAGTAATATGATGAATGAACTGTGAGTCTCTGGGAGTATATGATGAACAGTGTACTGTGAACTGTGAGTCTCAGGAAGAGTATATGAACAGTGAACTGTGAGTCTCTGGGAGTTATATGATGAACAGTGAACTGTGAACTGTGAATCTCAGGGAGTTATATGATGAACTGTGAACTGTGACCCGTGAGTCTCTGGGAGTTATATGATGAACAGTGTACTGTGAACTGTGAGTCTCAGAGAGTTATATTATGAACAGTGAACTGTGAGTCTCTGGGAGTTATATGATGAACAGTGAACTGTGAACTGTGAGTCTCAGGGGGTTATATGATGAACCAGTAAACTGTGAACTCACGGAGTTATATGATGAACAGTGAACTGTGAACTGTGAGTCTCAGGGGATTATATTGATGAACTGTGAACTGTGAGTCACAGGGGAGTTATATGATAAAAATGAACTGTGAACTGTGAGTCTCAGGGGAGTTATATGATGAACTGTGAACTGTGAACTGAAGTCTCAGGGGTTATATGATGAACTGTGAACTGAGAGTCTCAGGGAGTATATGATGAACTGTGAACTGTGAACTGAGAGTCTCAGGGTTATATGATGAACTGTGAACTGTGAACTGAGAGTCTCAGGGAGTTATATGATGAACTGTTAACTGTGAACTGTGAGTCTCAGGAGTTATATGATGAACTGTGAACTGTGAGTCTCAGGGAGTTATATGATGAACAGTGAACTGTGAACTGTGAGTCTCAGGAGTTATATGATGAACAGTGAACTGGGAACTGTGAGTCTCAGGGGAGTTAGATGCTGTGAACTGTGAGTCTCAGGAGTTATATGATGAACAGTGAACTGTGAGTCTCTGGGAGTTATATGATGAACAGTGAACTGTGAGTCTCAGGGGATATATGATGAACTGTGAACTGTGAGCTGTGAGTCAGGGTTATATGATGAACTGTGAACTGTGACCTGTGAACTGTGAGTCTCAGGAGTTATGATGAACTGTGAACTGTGAACTGTGAATCAGAGAGTTATATGATGAACTGTGAACTGTGAACTGTGAGTCTCGGGGTTATATGATGAACTGTGAACTGTGAGTCTCAGGGAGTTATATGATGGTGATGAACTGTGAACTGTGAGTCTCAGGGGTTATATAGTGAACTGTGAACTGATGAGTCTCAGGGAGTTATATGATGAACAGTGAACTGTGAACTGTAGTCTCAGGGAGTTATATGATGAACTGTGAACTGTGAGTCTCAGGAGTTATATGATGAAATGTGAACTGTGAGTCTCAGGAGATATATGATGAACAATGAACCGTGAACTGTGAGTCTCAGGAGTTATATGATGAACAGTGAACTGCGAACTGTGAGTTTCAGGGAGTTTTATAGTGAACTGTGAACTGATGAGCTGTGAGTCTCAGGGAGTTATGAGACAGTGAACTGTGAACTGTGAGTCTCAGGGAGTTATATAGTGAACTGTGAACTGATGAGTCTCAGGGAGTTATATGATGAACAGTGAACGTGAGTCTCAGGAGTTATATGATGAACAGTGAACTGTGAACTGTGAGTCTCAGGGAGTTATATGATGAACTGTGAACTGTAAGCTGCGAGTCTCAGGACGTTATATGATGAACTTTGAACTGTGAACTGAACTGTGAGTCTCAAGGAGTTATATGATGAACTGTGAACTATGATTTGTGAACTGTGAGTCTGGGGAGTTATATGATGGGCTGCAGACTGTGAACTGTGAACTCAGGGAGTTTTATGATGAACTGTGAACTGTGAGCTGTGAGTCTAGAGGAGTTATATGATGAACTGTGAACTGTGAACTGTGAGTCTCAGGGAGTTACATGATACACTGTGAACTGTAGACTGTGAACTGTGAGTCTCAGGAGTTATATGATGAACAATGAACTGTGAACTGTGAACTGTGAGTCTCGGGAGTTATATGATGAACAATGAACTATGAACTGTGAACTGTGAGTCTCAGGAGTTATATGATGAACTGTGAAATATGAACTGTGAACTGTGAGTCTCAGGGAGTTATATGATGAACGATGAACAATGAACTATGAACTGTGAACTGTGAACTGTGAGTCTCAGGGTTGTATGACGAGCAATGAACTGTAAACTGTGAGCCTCACCATCACAACTGCCACCATCATCAACACAGCTGCCTGTATCATCACAACCGCCTCATCATACCAAAGCCGCCTCACCATCACCACAGCCCACACCATCATCATCACCACAGCTGCCTCACCATCACCACAACTGCTCCTCACCATCATCAACACAGCCGCCTCACCATCATCACCAAAGCCGCCTCACCATCACCACAGCCGCCACACCATCATCATCACAGCTGCCTCACCATCATCACTACAACTGCCTCACCATCACCACACCACCACACCATCATCACCACAGCTGCCTCATCATCACCACAGCTGCCTCACCATCATCAACACAGCCGCCTCTACATCATCACCAAAGCCGCCTCCTTATCACAGCCGCCACACCATCATCATCATCGCCGCCTCACCATCATCACCACAGCTGCCTCACCATCACTCAACCACCACACCATCATCATCATCCAGCTGCCTCTACCATCATACACAACTGCCTCACCATCAACACCACAGCTGCGTCACCATCATCACACAACTGCCTCATCATAATCACCACAGCTGCCTCACTATCATCACCACAGCTGCCTTACCATCATCATCACAGCTGCCTCACCATCACAACTACCTCCTACCATCATCACAGCTGCCTTACCATCATCACCACAGCTGCCTCACCAACACAACCTCACCATCATCACCACAGCTGCCTCACCATCATCACCACAGCTGCCTCACCATCATCAACACAGCTGCCTCCCATCATCAACACAGCTGCCTCACCATCATCACCACAGCTGCCTCATCATCATCAACACAGCTGCCTCACTATCATCACCCAGCTGCCTCACCATCATCACCACAGCTGCCACCATCATCAACACAGCTGCCTCACCATCATCACCACAGCTGCCTCACCATCGTCACTATAGTCGTAAGGTAAACATCACTACAACAAGTTTGGCAGTAAAGGCGGGCGGCCATTACACCTAACACGGACGATACGACCGTGAACTAGGGACGATAATGAGAGAAAAGAAGGATTATTAAACTCACCTGAACTTGGTGTGATATACCTATGTACACCATGGTTAGTGATACCTGTGCTAGTTATCATGTCTCCTACTTCTGGGAACACACACACATTCAGAATCTTCGTGTAGGTGTTCCTGAGGTCAGACACGTGATACAGTATATCAACATCGGATATTCCCTCGTTGACTGGATCATTTTATATCACATCAATCAAGCCCTTAAAGGCATCAACATCGTTAGTGAGTTTAAGAGAATCCATCATCTCATTTAAAGTAATTAGTAGACTGTAGTATGTCCTCAGTACGAAGGTAGTAGTGTGGTGGCTCCTCGGTCCTCGACACTTCAGTCTCTCAATAGTCAGGTAAAATTGCCCCTCCACATTTCAATTTCCCGGATATATTTGTTTTATTATAGTACCAGAGAGTTGTGTGTGTGTGTGTGTGTGTGTGTGTGTGTGTAGTCATACACAGGGTGTTGAAATGCGTCTAGAGTGGCAACATTATGTTAGTGTTAAGGTACAAAACATTGCTTGCTCCTCTCGCTTTCAGCTGCCGCCGCTGGCTAGCCCTAGTGGCGAACAAGGGCGCTGGCATAAGTCTTCCCCTGCCAGTACACAGCCTCCTTACCATCAAGACTTCTGCCCCCGTGGCCAGGCTAGATCAGCAGGAATCTCCAGGTAGCAGTGGGTCCCAGAGTGGCGCATAGGCCCACTGTCATGTAGACACGTCCTGGCATCTACCAACCATTGCCCCGCTGCCATGCGGATTAACCTTAGTAGGTATAAGGCTACGAATAAACCCGAACGAAAAATATGCGGTGGAGCCTCGCATCAGCAGACATGCTTACAGAGCTCTAACAAGATTCGAACGACAGTGTATGCGGAAGAAGTGACCACCATGGAACCCAACGACTACACCGGTGGACAAAGGCAATGCATGATGGACAGGCTACTAAGGCGAAACCCAACAAACTTGGCTATCAGCAGTCAATGCAACTCTCCTCTCCCCAGTGGTTGCAACACTTGCACAGCCATCACATGGCTCATCATACCTCTTATCATAAAAACCCTATACCCCTAATAGTTCTATGGCGACGGACGAGTGGTGAAGGGACTGGCAGAGATGACTGCCGGGAGTCTCTAGTCACAACTCTGCACATGGGTGCCACAGATAAGATGATCGTTTCTGCCACTGGGATCTAGGCAGCAGTGTAATCCGGTCTTGTCTGTGCGACTGAGCAGCCCTTTCCAGGTAACCACTCTGTTCACCCCACATGGGGAGAATAGAAAAGGTGCTAAACATAGCTGACTAAAACCAAACATGACTGGGCAACCGCAGTAAGGTCATCTTATGCAGTCGAAAAACAACCAAAATACAGATCTAAACAAAATAAACCATACAACCTCTTAACGGTCCGCTGCGTGGATTGTCAGGACCCTTCTGGATATAGCAAATACGCATCCTGAAAGAAGAGCTGCCCTTGTGGCAAAAGAGCTGGCTAGGTATAACATCGACATAGCAGCCATCAGTGAGTCCCAGCTCCCAGATGAAGGCCAACTCACAGAACGGGGTCTGGCTACACCTTCTTCAGGAAGGGTAAGCCTGCTGCAGAGAGAAACTGCATTCTGGGTGGCACATCTGCCAACACATCTACACAAGCTAACTGAAATGCCTATTGGGCCCCGTGGCCTGCGTGGCCTTGGTCCCCACTGAATCACTCACGTCATGCCTTCTTCATCAGTGCATACGCTCCAACATTGGATGCAGAGGATGACATCAAGGAGGTCTTTTACACCGACCTCGACAGAGTGCTAACTTCTATCCCCAGAGAAGACAAGGTTGTACGACTTTAGACTTCAATGCCAAGGTTGGCAGAGATGCTGCCATTTGGCAGGGAACCATAGGGAGAAATGGACTATGCAAGTATAATCCCAACGACCTACTCCTCCTCAGCAAGTGTGGTGCACAGAACCTCACTGTCACAAATACCTTGTTTAAGCAGCCTGACAAGTTCAAGGGTTAGTGGCAACACCCACTATCCAAATACTGGCATCTCATTGACTACATTATTGTCAGAGAAGGAGATCGCCGAGATGTCCTCATCACCAGTGCCATGCGTGGCTCAGGCCACTTTGACACTGATCGTCGACTTGTCAGATCCAATTTCTCACTTTAAGTCGCCCCAAAACGGCAAAGGCAGCAAGCCTCCAGAAGAGGTTTTAATACTAAGCGTCTGGAGGACCCATAATGCTTTCAGAGAGCAGCTCGAACATGGGCTGATAAACAACCCACCAGCAAACAACGTGAATCCCAGTGTCGAATTGGATACTCTTAATACTGTTGTGACAAAAACCTGCACAGAGACCCTCGCCCAGATCAAAAGTATACACCAGGACTGGTTTGATGAAGATGACCCGGTAATCAAAGTACTCATCGATGATAAACGTGCTGCTTTTACTGACTGGCAGAACAACCCTCAGTCTCAAACCAAAGCTGATACCTTCCACAAGAAGAAAGCGGCAGCCCAGCGGGAACTTCACAAGCTAAAGAAAGACGGGCTTAAAAATAAAACACTTGAAGTACAAAAACTTGCAGATCAGCACAAGATGCGCGAATTTTTCATTTCCACTAAAACATTTTATGGGCCAATCACTCGTGGCGCAGCCCCCCCCCGCTCATCAGAAGGTAACCACATAATTAAAGACGATGAAGGCCTCCTTCATCGCTGGAAAGAGCACTACCATTCATTGCTCGACCGAAACACCGATGTGGATATCCTGACTACCCAACAGGTCCCTCAGCACCCAGAGCTGACCCACCTTAGCTATCCTCCATCCCTGGATGAGGTAGCTACTGCCATCAAACAGATGAAAAATAACAAAGCCTCAGGGCCTGATGGAATCCCAGCCGAGGTGTATAAAGCAGGAGGACCTCTGCTTACCAGCCGTCTCTCCTGGAAAATATATGGGAAAAGGAGGAAATCCTCAAGCTTAAAGATGCCTCCATTGTCATTATTTATAAGAACAAGGGAGACCGACCAGACTCTGGCAACTACCTTGGGATCTCGCTGCTCTCCGTAGCTGGCAAGATTATCGCCCGAGTCCTCCTAAACAAACTTCTTCCTGAGGCGGAAAACTTCCTCTCTGAATTTCAATGTGGTTTTAGACCATCACGTGGTACCACTGACATGATTTTGCGCCCGCCAGATACAGGAAAAGTGCGGAGAACAGCGTCGTGACCTGTACATGGCTTTCATCGACCTAACAGAGGCCTTCGACTGCCAATTTAGCCAGCAGGGTGAACATCGAAGTGGTGAAGGGTTTTTCAACGTAAGACGACTCCAGGCAGACGACCTCACCCTTGTTGCTCACACTGAACACGACCTACAGGAGATCCTGAATACCTATGCAGATGCATATACACACTTTCGGCCTTGAGGTGAATGTACGTAAGACTCAGATTCTTTCAACCTGCCCCTGGTTCAGACACACCACCATCCATCCAGCTTACCTGTACTACCCTTGTAATGTTACCCACTTTCGGTATATCGGTTCCCACCTGTCCACCACCGCAGACATCGATGAAGAGATTCAGCATCGGATCAGATGTGCATCTCAAGCCTTTGGCAGACTGCTATATGGCAGTGAGACATGGGTCACATACAGGAGGCACCTCAGGGCACTTGAAAACTTTCACCATCGTAGTCTACGTTCCATCCTCCGAATTCGCTGGGAAGACAAGAGAACAAATGCCAGTATTCTTGCTGACACCAACTATAGGAGGATCGAGGCTACCATTATCCACGAACAGTAGAAGACTGCCAAAGTAGCTACTTTACAGCCACCTAACGAACAGTAAAAGTAACGCCGGCGGGCAATTAAAAGGTAAGGATAGTCTCAAGACAAACCTGAAAAAGCGCCAAATCGACCCCCTCACCTGGGAGACAATTACTCCACATCGTAACACTTGTAGGAGCACCACACGAGAATGTGTCAATACTTTCGAGTTAGCCCGACTGCAAATCAAGACAGAGAAGCTCCAACGCCGGAAAGACGTTGCCATCGCCCTCCCGTAGATGGAGCCCTACACATGTGCAACGAATGTGAACGACGGCCCCGGTCCCGTATCGTCCTCTCTAGTCACCTCAGAGCTCACTAACCTAGGTGACATCCCTAATACCTCATTTCATTGTATCGTCATACTAGATTCCGGAGACAGCAAAGTAGTAAAGTAGTAGTAGTGTGTCTATACCGGGCTAGGTTAGATAGAGCATATTAGGTTAGTTAGGTTAGAATAAAATAGATTAAGTCAGGTTAGGTTGGGCCGGGCTAAGTAGCGGTTAGGGTTAGCCGGGTTAGGTTAGGCCGGGTTAGTTAGCCGGTCTAGGTTAGACCGTTAGTTAAGCCGAGCTAGGATAGGCTATAATACAAGAGGACTGATATAACTCCTGACGTCGTAAACAGGAAGAGCGGCCGAGCAGGGAACTTGACCTCGGCGGAGGTGCTGATTATACTAAGTTAACAGCGGTTGATGAAGACCAATAACTAAGACAACAAACTTTCCACGGAGAGTTATAACATTTGGGAGAGTTTGAAGCTACAGGACCCATCAAGACCTTCATCAAAACCAGCATTTCTTAGATGATCGCAAAATGTGAACAACTGACGTGCGTAACATGACTGAAGGTGAAGAGAACTGTCAAGGTATTCCAGAGACACACTTAGTACAATAACACCAGAGTTTGTGGCGTGGTGAGTAACCACCAGCTGCTGAATGATGGTGGAACAACCCTGGGTGGACCAGCATCCTGCCACGGTGGTGGAGTAACCCACCAGCTGCTGAATGATGGTGGAACAACCCTGGGTGACCAGCACCCTACCAGGGTGGTGGAGTAACCCACCAGCTCCTGAATGATAGTGAACAACCCTGGTGGACCAGCACCTGCCAGGGTGGTGGAGAGCCCAGCTGCTGAATGGTGATGGAACAACCTTGGGTGGACCAGCATCCTGCCAGGATGGTGGAGTAGCCCACCAGCTGCTGAATGGTGATGGAACAACCCTTGGGTGGACCAGCATCCTGTCAGGGTGGTGGAGTAACCCACCAGCTGCTGAATGATGGTGAAACAACCCTGGGTGGACCAGCATCCTGCCACGGTGGTGGAGTAACCCACCAGCTCCTGAATGATAGTGGAACAACCCCTTGGTGGACCAGCATCCTGCCAGGATGGTGGAGTAACCCACCAGCTGCTGAATGGTGATGAACAACCCTGGTGGACCAGCATCCGTCAGGGTGGTGGAGTAACCACTAGCTGCTGAATGATGGTGGAACAACCCTGTGGACCAGCATCCTGCCAGGGTGGTGGAGTAACGCACCAGCTGCTGAATGATGGTGGAACAACCCTTGTGGACCAGCATCCTGCCAGGGTGTGGAGTAACCCACCAGCTGCTGAATGATGGTGAACAACCCTGGGTGGACCAGCATCCTGCCAGGGTGGTGGAGTAACCCACCAGCTGCTGAATGGTGGTGGAACAACCCTTGGTGGACCAGCACCCTGCCAGGGTGATGGAGGAACCACTAGCTGCTGAATGTGGTGAACAACTTTGGTGGACCAGCATCCTGCCAGGGTGATGGAGCAACCCACCAGCTGCTGAATGGTGGTGGAACAACCTTGGGTGACCAGCATCCTGCCAGGGTGATGGAGTAACCCACCAGCTGCTGAATGGTGGTGAACAACCCTTGGGTGGACCAGCATCCTGCCAGGGTGATGGAGGAACCCACTAGCTGCTGAATGGTGGTGGAACAACCTGGTGGGACCAGCACCTGCCAGGGTGATGGAGAACCCACCACAGCTGAATGATGGTGAACAACCCTTGGGTGACCAGCATCCTGCCAGGGTGATGGAGTAACCCACCAGCTGCTGAATGGTGGTGGAACAACCCTTGGTGAACCAGCATCCTGCCAGGGTGATGGAGTAACCCACCAGCTGCTGAATGGTGGTGGAACAACCCTTGGGTGGACCAGCATCCTGCCAGGGTGATGGAGGAACCCACTAGCTGCTGAATGGTGGTGGAACAACCCTTGGTGACCAGCACCCTGCCAGGGTGATGGAGGAACCCACTAGCTGCTGAATGATGGTGGAACAACTTGTGACCAGCATCCAGTCAGGGTGGTGAGTAACCCACCAGCTTCTGAATGATGGTGAAACAACCCATGAGTGACCAGCACCCTGCCAGGGTGATGGAGGAACCCACTAGCTGCTGAATGGTGGTGGAACAACCTTGGGGGACCAGCACCTGCCAGGGTGGTGGAGTAACCCACTAGCTGCTGAATGGTGGTGGAACAACCTTTGGGTGGACCAGCATCCAGCCAGGGTGATGGAGGAACCCACTAGCTGCTGAATGGTAAGAATCATCAGGCTATCAACACCGTCTAAGTCAACCTGAGCTATAATACTACTGAAGACACTGAAGGTTGAGAGCGGTGGGTATAGTGTGGTGCAGGGTGGAGCAGCCTTACGCCCTGCTGGCCGGGCCTGGCGGGTAATAAAGATGACACATGTTCACATAACAGCTTCCCCACAACTGCCAGGGATTATGTTGCTTCCTTCACCACCCGGGCAGTTCTTTTGCTATGTTTCTCATCATCACTCTTGTATATTAAGTTTACTTCTTTAATATAATCTTCCATCAGCTCGTATCTAAACTTGAGGATCCAAAGTTGTTCATCTAATAACATCTCTTACAAGACAACATAAAGGCATTTTAATCACTGTCTTGGTCCCACACAGTTACCATACCATGTAAGGCTTGACTCATACAACGGAGATGAGGAACAAAATATGTAAGAACACACTCTCTCTCTCTCTCTCTCTCTCTCTCTCTCTCTCTCTCTCTCTGAGTCTGAAAGGGACCCAGGAAGAGCCTCCAGGTCTGGTAGCGGCGGGTGGTGTTAGGCCTAGACGAGACATCTGAGAGATAATGTAAAGAGACAGAGTGAGAGATACCGTGTAGAAGAAACAGAGGTGACAGGCAATATAATGGAGGGAGACAGCAGTTGGGAGATAGTGGAGCGAGAAGTGAGACAGCAGTTGGGAGATAGTAGGCGAGAAGTGAGACAGCAGTTGGAATAGTGGGCGAGTGAGACAGCAGTTGGGAGATAGTGGAGCGAAGTGAGACAGCAGTTGGGGAGATAGTGGAGCAGAAGTGAGACAGCAGATGGGAGATAGTGGGCAGAAGTGAGACAGCAGTTGGGAGATAGTGGGCAGAAGTGAGACAGCAGTTGGGAGATAGTGAAGCGAAGCAGAGACAGCAGTTGGGAGATAGAGTAGGAAGATAAAATGTATTAGAAACTCTGGACTGAGACACAATGTGAGATTACTAAGAGTTGAGGCATTTATTGAGAGAGAGAGAGAGAGAGAGAGAGAGAAAGAGAGAGAGAGAGATCCTATACACACCTGATCATCAGCCTGTCACCATTAACCTAACTAACCTAACCTAGGTATGTAGTAGGTAGTAAGGTAGTAGGCAGCTACCAAACAGGAGGTACTACCGCCTGGGAAGATATTGGGCATAATGTGTTGTCTAATGGTAGACCCTGCTGCCGCCAGCGATAAGTCAGGTTGATGATCTGAGTTTCTGCCTCATTTACACACTATTGCAGGGTCTCAATTGTTTCTCTTACCATTGACAACACAACACAACACAACAACACAACACAACATACATACGTATATTGTTTCTCACTATTGATCTTATTTCATTTTTTTATTTTTTAATGGTTCTTGTTATTATTAATATTATTATTATTATTATTATTATTATTATTATTATTATTATTATTACATTTTCGCCCCCAGGCCCCGTGTGGGTCAGTGACCTGTGCCTGGGTGAACTAATCGAAGAACAATAAATAAAAATAAAATAAAATAAATACCCATTAGCACTGAAGGTCGTCAGGTATTTTCACCCGGCATATGTTTATCATTCGATCTCTTATAAATTATTTCACAATAGGTTAGGTTAGCTTGGGTTAGGTTAATCTTTTAGTGAAATAAACTAGGATGGAGTTTCTTCGGGTGAACTAAATTTTGTTTTCTTTATAGACTCCGAAGTAAAACAGACTTAAGTCATTTTTGAAGTTAAAATCTGTGATATAGATAAGTTTTGGGCCGGTAAATGGGTCTCCATTATGAAGACAGATTAACAACATTACCGCTGACCGTCCTGGGAGTCACACAACCTTATGGAATAGGAAATTATACAGTGATCATGAAAACTTAACTGTATTACCTCTTATGATGCGGCCGTCGAGAGGTGCGGCGTCGAGGTGCAGGCGTCGAAGGTGCGGGCGTCGAAGGTGCGGGCGTCGAGAGGTGTAGGCGTCAGGAGGTGCGGGCGTCGAGAGGTGCGGGCGTCGAGAGGTGTAGGCGTCGGGAGGTGCGGGCGTCGGGAGGTGCGGGCGTCGAGAGGTGTAGGCGTCGAGAGGTGGGCGTCAGGGAGTGCGGGCGTCAGGAGGTGCGGGCGTCGGGAGGTGCGGGCGTCGAGAGGTGTAGGCGTCGAGAGGTGTAGGCGTCGGGAGGTGCGGGCGTCGAGAGGTGCGGGCGTCGAGAGGTGCGGGCGTCGAGAGGTGTAGGCGTCGAAGGTGGGGGCGTCGAGAGGTGGGGGCGTCGAGAGGTGCTGGCGTCGAAGGTGTAGGCGTCGAGATGTGTAGGCGTCGAAGGTGGGGGGCGTCAGGAGGTGCGGAGGCGTCGGGAGGTGCGGGCGTCGAGAGGTGCGGGCGTCGAGAGGTGTAGGCGTCGGTGTGGGCGTCGAGATTGCAGGCGTCGAGAGGTGCGAGCGTCGAGAGGTGCGAGCGTCGAGAGGTGCGGGCGTCGGAAGGTGTAGGCGTCGAGAGGTGTAGGAGGCGTCGAAGGTGCGGGCGTCGAGAGGTGCAGGCGTCGAGAAGGTAGGCGTCGAGAGGTGTAGGGCGTCGAGATTTGCGGGCGTCGAGAGGTGCGAGCGTCGAGAGGTGCAGGCGTCGAAGGTGTGAGCGTCGAGAGGTGCGGACTTCGAGAGGTGTGCGAGCGTCGAGAGGTGTAGGCGTCGAGAGGTGTAGGCGTCCGGGGTGCGGGCGTCGAGATGCGGGCGTCGAGAGTGAGGCGTCGAGAGGTGCGGGCGTCGAAGATGTAGGCGTCGAGAGGTGTAGGCGTCGAGAGGTGTAGGCGTCAGGAGGTGCGGGTGTCGAAGGTGCGGGCGTCGAGAGGTGCGGGCGTCAGAGGTGTACGCGTCAGAGGTGTAGGCGTCGAGAGGTGTAGGCGTCAGGAGGTGCGGGCGTCGAAGGTGTAGGCGTCGAGAGGTGTAGGCGTCGGGAGGTGCGGGCGTCGAGAGGTGAGGCGTCGAGGTGCGGGCGTCGAGAGGTGCAGGCGTCGAGAGGTGCGGGCGTCGAGAGGTGTAGGCGTCGGGAGGTGCGGGCGTCGAGAGGTGCGGGCATCCGAAGTGAGGGCGTCGAGAGGTGCGGGCGTCGAGGTGCGGGCGTCGAAGGTGCGGGCGTCGAGTGCGGGCGTCGAAGTGCGGGCGTCGAGAGGTGCGGGCGTCGAGAGGAAGAAGCTGCGGCAATTCACTAATACTCTCACGCTATGGGTTGGTCCCCTTAGTACAGTGTCTTAACCCTTAGAGTACAGTGTCTTAACCCCTTGAGTACAGTGTCTTAACCCCTTGAGTACAGTTTCTTAACCCTTGAGTACAGTGTCTTAACCTTGGTACAGTGTCTTAACCCTTGAGTACAGTGTCTTAACCCCTTGAGTACAGTGTCTTAACCTCTTGAGTACAGTGTCTTAACCTTGAGTACAATGTCTTAACCCCTCAGTACAGTGTCTTAACCCTTGAGTACAGTGTCTCCCTTGAGTACAGTGTCTTAACCCTTGAGTACAGTGTCTTAACCCTTGAGTACATTGTCTTAACCTCTTGAGTACAGTGTCTTAACCCCTTGAGTACAGTGTCTTAACCCTTGAGTACATTGTCTTAACCTCTTGAGTACAATGTCTTAACCCCTTGTTGATGTCTTAACCTCTTGAGTAGTGTCTTAACCCCTTGAGTACAATGTCTTAACCCCTTGAGTACATTGTTTTAACCTCTCAGTACAGTGTCTGAACCCCATGAGTACAGTGTCTTAACCCTTAGTCACAGTGTCTTAACTCCTTGAGTACAGTGTCTTAACCCCTTGAGTACAGTGTCTTAACCCCTTGAGTACAATGTCTTAACCCTTTGAGTACAATGTCTTAACCCCTTGGTACAGTGTCTTAACCCTTGAGTACAGTGTCTTAACCACTAAGTAAAGTGTCTTAACCCCTTGAGTACAGTGTCTTAACCCTTGAGTACAGTGTCTTAACCCCTTAGTACAGTGTCTTAACCCCTTGAGTACAATGTCTTAACCCCTTGAGTACAATGTCTTAACTGAGTACAATGTCTTAACCCCTTGAGTACAGTGTCTTAACCCCTTGAGTACATTGTTTTAACCTCTCGAGTACAGTGTCTGAACCCCTTGGTCAGTTTCTTAACCCCTTAGTACAGTGTCTTAACCCCTTGAGTACAGTGTCTTAACCCCTGAGTACAGTGTCTTAACCTCTTGAGTACAATGTCTTAACCCCTTGAGTACAGTGTCTTAACCCTTGAGTACAGTGTCTTAACCCCTTGAGTACAGTGTCTTAACCCTAGGTACATTGTCTTAACCTCTTGAGTACAGTGTCTTAACCCCTTGAGTACAGTGTCTTAACCCTTAGTACAGTGTGTAACCCCTTGAGTACAGTGTCTTAACCTCTTGAGTACAATGTCTTAACCCCTTGAGTACAGTGTCTTAACCCCTTGAGTACAGTGTCTTAACCTTGAGTACGTGCTCTTAACCCCTAGAGTACATTGTCTTAACCTCTTGAGTATAGTGTCTTAACCCTTGAGTACAGTGTCTTAACCCTTGAGTACAGTGTCTTACCTTGTAAGTACAATGTCTTAACCCCCTGAGTACAATGTCTTAACCCCTTGAGTACAATGTCTTAACCCTTAAGTACAGTGTCTTAACCCCTTGAGTACAGTGTCTTAACCCCTTGAGTACAGTGTCTTAACCCCTTGAGTACAGTGTCTTAACCCCTTGAGTACAATGTCTTAACCCCTTGAGTACAATGTCTTAACTACATTTGAATACAGTGATTTAAGCCTTTTATTTCGGTGTGCTAACTCTTTGAATAGGAAAATCTGTTCCCTTGAGTACGATGACATTGTACTCAAGGGATTAAAGTGATGTACTCAAGGGTTAAGACATTGTACTCAAGAGATTAAAATAATTTAGAAATGTAAAAGATAAACAATAATTCATAGATTTTGACTTTATCATTGCAGGATGACACACACACACACACACACACACACACACACACACACACACACACACACACACACACACACACACACACACACACACACACACACACACACACACACACACCTTCATTGACTTCACCAAAATTTGATCATCAACAAAGCTGTCCCCACCTTTCAGCTGCTTGAGAGAAACTCCGCTCGTTGGAAATATGCCGACGACTCCACCTTGGGATCAGTGTCAACAACTCGGCTCCCGACTACGCTGCCCTCCAGGATTTATTGAACAGTCTCCAAAATTGGGCCCCAACAACCCCTGCCTGGTCTTCCTCCTAAATGCCACACAACGTAAACACCTAGAAAAAAAAGATACAAAAGAGGGCATGCAAGATTATTCTCTCCCTTCCTACGCCCATATCAAGAAGCGCTCAATACACTGACCCTCTCGGCTCTCACTGACCATCACCACGACCTCATCTGCAAATTTGGTGAAAAATTTTGCACCATCCTCGACATCGCTCCTACTACCACAAGTCCCTCGTCCGCGATTGGCTGTTCGGCACCACAACCGCATCCAGCCCACACGAGCACGAACTGATGCTATAAGAACAGACCAGTCCCAACCATTGTAAACATTATCAACTACTCGTAGTCAACCACTGTGCTCATCCTTTGCCAATTTTACGTTTGCGCTGTTAATGTGTTGATTTTCCATCTAGAAGACCTTCTTCCTCCTTGTCATTAAATACAATATTTGTAACACTTATGTTACTTGAATATTTTTGTCAACCAAGTGACTCATTATGTGACCTTTATCATCTCTGTTTTCTTTATTATATTTTCAGCCCTTTGGCTGTCATGTTCTTTCAATAAACCGTCAATCATCATCATCATCATCATCATCATCATCATCTAGCAGCAGCAGCAGCAGCAGCAGCAGCAGCAGCAGCAGCAGCAGCAGCAGCAGCAGCAGTATATAATAAACACAAACGTGTTGTTAACACTGTATAACACCTGGAGAGGAGACAAGATACAGGTGAGGGAGGCGGCCACTGATGAGCTCCTCCACACAAGGGAAGAACCGCATCATAGCAGCCGCCTGGGGACCACACAGGGGCGTCTTAGGAGGAGGCGGGCGGCCTTTATTGTTGAGGGCGAACACCACCTATTAACAACAAAATTTCACTCTAAACCTGTTGAGGTTAGGTTAGGTTAGGTTAGGTTGGTTAGGTTAGGTTTCCCTAATCTACCCAACTGTGAATGTGTTCCTCACTCAACAATTAGAGACGTGATGTTGATTGAGTACAGTGCCGGCCACACCGCTTCCTTTTGTGTACTGAGAACAAGGTTTAGTCTACAGTGCGCTGTATCCACACTGCCTCTAACAGGTCATATCAGGCTTAGGATTATGAGACCTTAATAACTACATTATAATAACTACATTTAAGAAAGCTTTTAAAGTGGAGTTATTATATTTATGGGTGTTATTGTAGTTAAGATGAGTTATTAGACTAAATGAGGTCAATACATATAACAACGATAGTAATTACATTTACATGTGGTGTGACACTTAAGTAATAACACTTTAATTGCATTCAAGGTTGTTATTTCCTTTAAAGTGAGAAGTAATTACATTTAAGGGCGGTACAGACGCTAGCCCTGGCGGTAAGGAGACGACCTGAGGCAGGCAATAGCACGAGAGGCGATAACTCTGACAGCCTGAGAATAGTAGTGTGTTTGACCGTCATGCTAACTGCTGTCACTACTACCTGCACTCTCTCTCTCTGTACCTGTGTTAGAGACCCACTACTACCTGCACTCTCTCTCTCTGTACCTGTGTTAGAGACCCACTACTACCTGCACTTTCTCTCTCTGTACCTGTGTTAGAGACCCACTACTACCTGCACTTCTCTCTCTCTCTACCTGTGTTAGAGACCCACTACTACCTGCACTCTCTCTCTCTTGTACCTGTGTTAGAGACCCACTACTACCTGCTCTCTCTCTCTCTCTCTCTCTGTACCTGTGTTAGAGACCCACTACTACCTGCACTCTCTCTCTCTCTCTCTGTACCTGTGTTAGAGACCCACTACTACCTGCACTCTCTCTCGCTCTCTGTACCTGTGTTAGAGACCCACTACTACCTGCACTCTCTCTCTCTCTCTGTACCTGTGTTAGAGACCCACTACTACCTGCACTCTCTCTCTCTCTCTCTCTCTGTACCTGTGTTAGAGACCCACTACTACCTGCACTCTCTCTCTCTCTCTCTGTACCTGTGTTAGAGACCCACTACTACCTGCACTCTCTCTCTCTGTACCTGTGTTAGAGACCCACTACTACCTGCACTCTCTCTCTCTCTCTCTGTACCTGTGTTAGAGACCCACTACTACCTGCACTCTCTCTCTCTCTCTCTCTGTACCTGTGTTAGAGACCCACTACTACCTGCACTCTCTTCTCTCTCTCTGTACCAGTGTTAGAGACCCACTACTACCTGCACTCTCTCTCTCTCTCTCTCTCTGTACCTGTGTTAGAGACCCACTACTACCTGTACTCTCTCTCTCTCTCTCTGTACCTGTGTTAGAGACCCACTACTACCTGTACTCTCTCTCTCTCTCTGTACCTGTGTTAGAGACCCACTACTACCTGCACTCTCTCTCTCTCTCTGTACCTGTGTTAGAGACCCAATACTACCTGTACTCTTTCACTCTCTCTCTCTCTCTCCACTTACCTTACTCTATAACCCGTTGAGTACGGTGATTTAATCTCACATGTACATTGTTTATTGTACTCAGGGCATTCGTATTCAAAGTACTAAGTCATTGCACATAAGGGATTAAATATTGTACTCAAGTTTGTTAAGTCATCGGGCTCAGGGATACATGTACATAACTCAACGGGTGGATTCATGGTACTCAGGAGAAATACATCGTACTCAAGGGATTAAATCATGGTACTCAGGAGAAATACATCGTACTCAACGGGTGGATTCATGGTACTCAGGAGAAATACATCGTACTCAAGGGATTAAATCATGGTACTCAGGGGTTAAGAAATTCTCACCTAGACTCTCAAAGGCTCGTAAGATAATGTTAACCGTCGGGCACAAGAGAGGAGAGAGAGCCTCAAGTTACCCTGGAAGAGTCTCTAGGAGTCTCTAGGTGATTGTAAAGACATGTTGGTTGTGTTTGTTTGAGTCTGGGGTACAATTTTAAGCTCAGTCCCTCCCTCCACCTCTCACCTCACCTCACCCCCCCCCAATCCTCCAGTACCTCCTAAACTATAGAGTATTCTTCCCCCTCCCCCTTACCCCACCCCCCAACACCTCCCCTCTACCTCCAACACATCCCCCTACCCCAACACCTCCCCTCTACCCTCCAACACATCCCCTCTACCCTCCACCACATCCCCCTCTACCCTCCAACACATCCCCCTCTACCCCCCAACACATCCCCATCCCATCCCTATCCCTTAAGGACACATTCTATCCTCATCTAGTTTCCCGGACGCTGCAGACACTCACTGTTATTCTCCGCCTCATTTATGAGTCAACTGTGCGAGTCTCTTCCTGACGCCAGACACACACGGAGGCTGGCAGTGTCGTGTGGCGTAGAGGAAGCGAGTCTTAAGAGAACCACCAATGTTGAACTGAAATACTAATAACAGCTAAGATGTTGTAGTGATGTTAAATATAGCTTTAATTACGTGATAAAAAATTAACCGGGCCCTTTCTTTACGGAGGCTGGTCAAACGGGCCCCAATCCTCCAGGGCCCCTTATATATAATAAGACCCAACCTATGCATACTCGTATCTTCATTATGGTTGGAACCTCACTGAAATGCTTAGGTTAGGTTAGGTTAGGTTAGGTTAGGTTAGGTTAGGCCCGTTCATTACTTAACATCTCTCTCACCGACAGACCAACACTACAACCATCCAGTGTGGGAGGTCAATACTCACCTTAACCTCAACAGTCGTGTAGGAGGTCAATACTCACCTTAACCCCAACAGTCGTGTAGGAGGTCAATACTCACCTTAACCTCAACAGTCGTGTAGGAGGTCAATACTCACCTTAACCTCAACAGTCGTGTAGGAGGTCAATACTCACCTTAACCTCAACAGTCGTGTAGGAGGTCAATACTCACCTTAACCTCAACAGTCGTGTAGGAGGTCAATACTCACCTTAACCTAAACAGTCGTGTAGGAGGTCAATACTCACCTTAACCTAAACAGTCGTGTAGGGTCAATACTCACCTTAACCTCAACAGTCGTGTAGGAGGTCAATACTCACCTTAACCTCAACAGTCGTGTAGGAGGTCAATACACCTTAACCCAACAGTCGTGTAGGCGGTCAATACTCACCAACCTCAACAGTCAGGTCACTCACCTTAACCTCAACAGAGGTCAATACTCACCTTAACCTCAACAGTAGGAGGTCAATACTCACCTTAACCCAACAGTCGTGTAGGAGGTCAATACTCACCTTAACCCCAACAGTCGTGTAGGAGGTCAATACTCACCTTAACCTCAACAGTCGTGTAGGAGGTCAATACTCACCTTAACCTCAACAGTCGTGTAGGAGGTCAATACTCACCTTAACCTCAACAGTCGTGTTTGTGACAGTAAAATAAATTTCTCATCTGAACTCACATAAAAATCCAACTGGAGACAGATCGTGTGGGTAAACTTTCCTTGAACTAAATAAAAATGCCAAAAAAGGTGAAGTAATGTGGTGGTGTTATGAGAAAGTAGACCAAAAGGCAGAAAGGAAATTAAATGGTGTATATATGCGGTTCTTCCCCCGAAATGAAAACGTATATATATTTTCTCAACATTATAAATCAAAAAGTATAAAATTTTTACTATGAGGTAAATATAAAAAGTAGCAGGCAACGGGTAGAAATGGACTTTGACCTTCAGTTGTGACCTTTGACCTTTAGCTTTAACCTATGACCTTTACCTGTTACCTATGATCTCTAGATGTAACCTTGGCCTACAGCTGTGACCTTTGCCCTTTACCTGTGACCTTTAACGTTCATCTTGGACCTATAACCTTAAACTGTGATATATGACCTTTAGCTGTGACCTATGACCTACAGCAGTGACCTATAACCTTTACCGTGTGTGTGTGTGCGTGTGTGTGTGTGTATGGGTGCACACAGGAGGGTGTTATGCATCTAATGTGGCAGCATTATGTTAGTGTTAAGGTGCAAGCACTGCTTACTCCCTCTCGCTTTCAGCTACCGCCGCTGGCTAGCCCTCGTGGCGAACAGGGAAGCAACATGCATAAGTCTTCCCCTACCAGTACACAGCCTCTTCACCATCAAGACTCCTGCTGTACCTCCTCGTGGCAACACACGGTAACTGGGTGCCTAGTGGGCCCAGGCTAGACCAGCAGGGGATCTCGGAGTAGCAGAGGACACCAGAGGAATAGCGCATAGGCCCACTGGCATGTGGACACGTCCAGGCTCCTACCAACAACTGCCCCACTGTCTTGTGGATTAACCTTGGGAGGTATAAGGCTGCGGGAGTAAACCCCGAACGAAAACTCTGCGCTGGAGCCCCTCATTAGGCATACATGCTTATAGAGCTCCAAAAAGAGCCCAACGGCGGTATAGGGGGAAAAGGTGACCAACATGGGAACCCAACGACTACACCAGCGGACGAAGGCAATGCATGATGGACAGGCTACTAAGGCGAAACCCAACAACCTGGGCTATCGGCAGTCCATTGCAACTCTCCCTCTCCCCAGTCGTTGCAACACTTGCACCACTAGATCAGGAAAAGGGAGAGCGAAGATGTGTGGTTGCAGCCTGCGCTCCTGCCTCACCACATAAATCAACTCACGCACAGCCATC
The DNA here is from genome assembly GCF_018991925.1 of Homarus americanus. Lineage (NCBI taxonomy): Eukaryota > Metazoa > Arthropoda > Malacostraca > Decapoda > Nephropidae > Homarus > Homarus americanus. Next base: position 103,591 of record NW_024720056.1, read on the forward strand.
ACCCAGCTCAAAAGACTCCTCATCATCATCAAATCTTTATACCTCAAAAGTCCTATGGCGATGGACAAGTGGAGACGGGGACAGGCAGAGATGACTACCGGGAGTCTCTAGTCACAACTCTGCACATGGGAGGCACAGATAAGATAGTCGTTTATGCACTGGAATCTATGCAACCCGGTCCTGTCTGTGTGACTGAGCAGCCCTTCCGAGGAGTCACTCTGCTCACCCCATATGGGGAGGGGGGCTACAAAAGGTGCCTTAACCATACCCTGCCTAAAAAACCAACCTGACTGGGCAACCGCACCCAGTGAGGTCATCCTTATGCGGTCGAAAACACAATTATAATCCCAGATCAAAACAAAAAACAAACCATACAACCTCTTATGGTCGCTGCATGGAATGTCAAGACCCATCTGGATCCTGGCACTTGTGGCAAAAGAACTGGCTAGGTATAAAATCGACATTGCAGCCATTAGTGAGTCCAGGCTCCCAGACGAGGGTCGACTCACAGAACGGGGGTTCTAGCTAAACCTTCTTCCTCATTTATGGAGTTGGCTTTGCCATCCGCCAACGCATCTTACACAGGCTAACTGAAATGCCTGTTGGGATGAACGAGAGCCTCATGACGCTCAAAGTCCTTCTGAATCACTCACGTCATGCCTTTTTCATCATTGGATATGCCCCAACAGAGGATGACATCAAGGAGGCCTTTTACACTGACCATGGCCGAGTGCTAACCTCTATCCCCAGAGACGACAAGGTTGTACGCTTTGGTGACTTCATGCCACAGTTGGCAGAGATGCTGACATTTGGCAGCGAATCATAGGGCGAAATGGACTAGGCAAATGTAATCCCAACGGCCTACTCCTCCTCAGCAGGTGTGCTGCACACAACCTCACCATCACCAATACTTTGTTTAGGCAGCCCGACAAGTTCAAGGGTTAGTGACAACAAACACGATCCAAACACTGGCATCTCATTGACCACATCATTGTCAGAGAAAGAGATCGCCGAGATGTACTCATCACTCGAGCAATGCGTGGCTCAGACCACTGTGACACTCATCATCGGCACACAGAGCCAGGCTCTCACTTCACGTCGCCCAACAACGGTGATGGCAACAGGTTTCCAAAAGACTTTTTAACACTAAGCGTCTGGAGGATCCAGCAGTAGCGCATGCTTTCAGAGAGCAGCTCGAACATGGGCTGATAAACAACAACATGACAAATAAACAACCCAAATCCCAGTGCAGAATGGGGTATTCTCTAAATTGTCACGACAAAAACCTGCCGAGAGACCCTCGGGCAGATCTAAAGAATACACCAGGACTGGTTTGATGAAAACTTGCTGCTTTAACTGACTAGCAAAACAACCCTCAGCCTCAGACCAAAGCTGATACCTTCCGCAAGAAGAAAGAGGCGGCCCAGCACGAACTTCGCAAACTAAAGAACGACTGGTTTAAAAACAAAGCATGTGAAATGCAAAAACTTCCAGATCAACACAAGATGTACGAATTTTTCAATTCCACTAAAACATTTTATGGGCCAATCACTCATGGCACAGACCCCCTTTGCTCATCCGATGGTAGCTCCCTAATTAAAGACGAAGACGGCATCCGTCGGTGCTGGAAAGAGCACTACCATTTGCTGCTCAACCGAAATACCGCTGTGGGTGTCCTGACTACCCAGCAGGTCCCTCAGCATCCACAGCCGAACCATCTCAGCTATATTCCATCCCTGAATGAGGTAGCTACTGCCATCAAACAGATGAAGAATAACAAAGCCTCAGGGCCTGATGGAATCCCGGCTGAGGTGTATAAAGCAGGAGGACCTCTACTTACCAGCCGTCTCCACTCTCTCCTGGAGATTTATGGGAAAAGGAGGAAATTTCCCAATCTCTTATAGACGCCTCCATCGTCAATATTTATAAGAGCAAGGGCGACAGGTCAGACTCTGGCAACTACGGCGGGATCTAGCTGCTCTCCGTAGCTGGCAAGATTATCGCCCAAGTCCTCCAAAACAGACTTCTCCCTGAGGCGGAAAACTTCCTCCCAGAATCTCAGCGTGGCCTTAGACCATCACGTGGCACCACTGACATGATCCTTGCTGCCTGCCAGATACAGGAAAAGTGCAGAGAACAGCAACGTGACCTGTACATGGCTTTCATCGACCTAACAATCAACAGGGAAGCCCTCTGGCGAACCCTCACCCGTTTTGGCTGTCCATCAAAATTCATCGCCATTGTAAGGCAACTCCACGATGGCATAAACGGAAGTGTCCTGCACAATGGCACCCAGTCTGAGTTTTTCCCCACCCAAACGGGGGTAAAACAATGATGTGTACTGGCACCAACTCTCTTTTTCATTTTCTTGGCTGCCTTCCTTACTCGTGCCAGTGCCAATATAGCCGGCGGGGTGGACATAGAGTACCGGATGAAGGGACTTTTCAAAATAAAACGACTCCAGGCAGGAACAAAGGTGTCGGCAGCTTCCATTACTAAACTTCAGTATGCAAACGACCTCACCCTTGTCGCTCACACAAGAACACGACCTACAGGAGATCCTGAACACCTACGCAGATGCGTATGCACACTTCGGCCTTGAGGTAAATGTGCGTAAGACTCAAATTCTTTTTCAACCTGCCCCTGGTTCAGACACACCTCCACCATCCATCCAGCTTAACTGTACTACCCTCTCTAATGTTACCCACTTCCGGTATCTCGGCTCCCACCTGTCCATCACCGCGGACATCGATGAAGAGATTCAACATTGGATCAGATGTGCGACGCAAGCCTTTGGCAGACTCCATACCCGTGCCTTCAGCTATAGGGAGCTGAAATTATGTACAAAATTGCATATATATAGAGCAGTGGTCCTCCCCACCCTGCTATAAGGCAGCGAGACGTGGGTCACTCACAGGAGGCACCTCAAGGCACCTGACAACTTTCACCAACATTGTCTACATTACATCCTCCGAGTTCGCTGGGAAGACAATAGAATAAATGCCAGTATTCTCACTGACGCCAACTGTAGGAGCATCGACGCTACAATTATCCATGAATAACTACGCTGGGTTGGTAATGTTACCCGCATGGACGACAGTAGACTGCCAAAGCAGCTACTTTACAGTCACCTAACGAATAGTAAACGGAGCACACCTGCATTGCCCCAAGCTACTGTCCTGGCCACGTGGCCACACACCTGCCCATAAGAGCACGAACTGATTGCTGTAAGAACAGCCCAATCCCAACCATTGTAAAAATTATCAACACCTAGTTATTATATATCATATTTGTATCACTTATGTTACTTGTATACCATTTGTCAATCAAGAGACCCATTCCCTAATTATGTAATTGTATATTTTCAGCCTTCCGGCTGCCATGCTCTTTAATAAACTGTTAAATATTATTAATATTATTATTATTAATATTATTATTAATGAAATGCTGCCGGACAACTGATAAGGTATAAAGATTAGTCTCAAGACAAACCTGAAAAGTGCCAAATAGACCCCCTCACCTAGGAGACGATTACTTCACACGGCAAAGCTTAGAGGAGCACCACACGAGAAGGTGTCAATACTATCGAGTTAGCCCGACTGCATATCGAGGCAGACAAGCGCCAACGCCGGAAAGACGGTGCCGCCGCCCCTCCCGCACTAGATGTAGCCCCCTACATGTTCAACATCTGTGAACGACTCTGCCGGTCCCGTATCGGCCTCTTTAGTCACCTCAGAAATCACCAACCTAGGAGACATCCTTAATAACTCATATCATTGTATTATGGCTGGATGATCATCATACGCGATTCCGAGTGACACCAAAGTAGTAGTAGTATGATCTTTACCTGTGACCTATAACCTCTAGCTGTGACCTATGACCTTCGGTTGCGACCTATGAACGTCAGCTGTGACATATCTTTTACCTATGAGCTATATCTTTCAGCTGTGACCTATGATCTTCGGCTGTGACCTATAACCATCGGTTGTGACCTATGACCTTCGGTTGCGACCTATGATCTTCAGTTGTAACCTATGACCTTCAGGTGTAACCTATGACCTTCAGGTGTAACCTATGACCTTCAGCTTTGACCTTGACCTCTAACTTTGTCCTTCAGCCTTGAGCTTTGACCTTCATATGACCATGCTCAAGAGACGTTAATTTGTGCTTTTGCTCATCGTCAATAAGATGCCTCAGTCTACAAGATGGAGACATAATAATAATAATAATAATAATAATAATAATAATAATAATAATAATAATAATAATAATAATATTAATAATAATAATAATAATAATATTAATAATAATAAGAGCAACAATAACAACACCGACCTAAACAATGTCTAGCCAATAACATCAAGAACAACAACAATAACAACACCGACCTAAACAATGTCTAGCCAATAACATCAAGAACAACAACAATAACAACACCGACCTAAACAATGTCTAGCCAATAACATCAGGTTTTTGAGAGAGACGGAGAGACATAATAAAGACAGGGGGAAACATGTGGAGAATGCCCGGCAGGAAACGTCACCTGCTGCAGGAGATGTCGACTGCTTCAGGAGGCCGGCCCACAGTCGACTGCTTCAGGAGCCCGGCCCACATTATTGGGGAAACTCGGGTAAAAATGTCCATGATGAAGACGCCTGGCTGAGGGGAAACATTTTGATGATACAAGCGGCCAGTCCACCACACAGCCTCTGGTGACTCCCACGTGTAGTATAATCCCTCTATTTGTGTAATATAATCCCTCTCTATGTGCTGTATAATCCCTCTCTATGTGCTGTATAATCCCTCTCTATGTGCTGTATAATCCCTCTCTATGTGCTGTATAATCCCTCTCTATGTGTGGTATAATCCCTCTCTACGTGCTGTATAATCCCTCTCTATGTGCTGTATAATCCCTCTCTATGTGTAGTATAATCCCTCTCTACGTGCTGTATAATCCCACTCTATGTGTAGTATAATCCCTCTCTATGTGCTGTATAATCCCTCTCTATATGCTGTATAATCCCTCTCTATGTGCTGTATAATCCCTCTCTTTGTGTAATATAATCCCTCTCTATGTGTAGTATAATCCCTCTCTACGTGCTGTATAATCCCTCTCTATGTGCTGTATAATCCCTCTCTATGTGCTGTATAATCCCTCTCTATGTGCTGTATAATCCCTCTCTATGTGCCGTACAATCCCTCTCTATGTGCTGTATAATCCTTCTCTATGTGCTGTATAATCCCTCTCTATGTGCTGTATAATCCCTCTCTATGTGCTGTATAATCCCTCTCTATGTGCTGTATAATCCCTCTCTATATGCGTATAATCCCTCTCTATGTGCTGTATAATCCCTCTCTATGTAGTATAATCCCTCTCTATGTGCTGTATAATCCCTCTCTATGTGCTGTATAATCCCTCTCTACGTGCTGTATAATCCCTCTCTATGTGCTGTATAATCCCTCTCTATGTGCTGTATAATCCCTCTCTATGTAGTATAATCCCTCTCTATGTGCTGTATAATCCCTCTCTATGTGCTGTATAATCCCTCTCTACGTGCTGTATAATCCCTCTCTATGTGCTGTATAATCCCTCTCTATGTGCTGTATAATCCCTCTCTATGTCCTGTATAATCCCTCTCTATGTGCTGTATAATCCCTCTCTATATGCTGTATAATCCCTCTCTATGTGCAGTATAATCCCCCTACGTGCTGTATAATCCCTCTCTATGTGCTGTATAATCCCTCTATGTGGGTATAACCTCTCATGTGCTGTATAATCCCCTCTCTATGTGCTGTATAATCCCTCTCTATGTGCTGTATAATCCTCTCTATGTGCCGTACAATCCTCTATGTGCTGTATAATCCCTCTCTATGTGCTGTATAATCCCTCTCTATGCTGTATAATCCCTCTCTATGGGCTTTATAATCCCTCTCTATGTGCTTTATAATCCCTCTATGTGCCGTACAATCCCTCTCTATGTGCTGTATAATCCCTCTCTATGTGCTGTATAATCCCTCTCTATGTGCTGTATAATCCCTCTATGTGCTGTATAATCCCTCTCTATGTGCCGTACAATCCCTCTCTATGTGCTGTATAATCCTTCTCTATGTGCTGTATAATCCCTCTCTATGTGCTGTATAATCCCTCTCTATGCTGTATAACCTCTCTATGTGCTGTATAATCCCTCTCTACGTGCTGTATAATCCCTCTCTATGTGCTGTCCCCTCTCTCTATGTGCTGTATAATCCTCTCTATGTGTAGTATAATCCCTCTCTACGTGCTGTATAATCCTCTCTATGTGCTGTATAATCCCTTTCTATGTAGTATATTCTCTACGTGCTGTATAATCCCTCTCTATGTGCTGTATAATCCCTCTCTATGTGCTGTATAATCCCTCTCTATGTGCTGTATAATCCCTCTCTATGTGCTGTATAATCCCTCTCTATGTGCTGTATAATCCCTCTCTATGTGCCGTACAATCCCTCTCTATGTGCTGTATAATCCTCCTATGTGCTGTATAATCCCTCTCTATGTGCTTTATAATCCCTCTATGTGCCGTACAATCCTCTCTATGTGCTGTATAATCCCTCTCTATGTGCTGTATAATCCCTCTCTATGTGCTGTATAATCCCTCTCTATGTGCTGTATAATCCCTCTCTATGTGCCGTACAATCCTCTATGTGCTGTATAATCCTTCTATGTGCTGTATAATCCCTCTCTATGTGCTGTATAATCCCTCTCTATGTCCTGTATAATCCCTCTCTATGTGCTGTATAATCCCTCTCTCTATATGCTGTATAATCCCTCTCTATGTGCAGTATAATGCACATACATACATACATACATACATACATACATACATACATACATACATACATAGTAAAACAGCCAACCAGCCTCCCGATGGCAACAGCAAAATTGTTCTGTAAGTTTAGTCTCACGTAATGTTGGTCAAGGAATTCACCGCCACATGAATTCCCGAAATTTTATGACTGGTGAGTTTCATGTGTTGTGTGGGTGTGCTGCGCCCCCACACCAGGCCCCCACACACCAGGCCCCCACACCAGGTCTCCCCCTACACACCAGGTCTTCCCCACACCAGGTCTCCCCCACACAAGGTCTTCCCCACACACCAGGTCTCCCCCACACCAGGTCTCCCCAACAACAGGTCTCCCCCACACACACACACCAGGAGATGGGGAGGGGGTGGATGACTCCTAGACCTGATAAATTAAACCTAACCTAACCTAACCTAACCTAACCTAACCTAACCAAACTAAACCTCCTAACTCCTAACCTAACCCCAATAAGTCCAATCCCAACCTAACCTAACCTAACCTAATGGTAATGGGTTTACACTTTAATGGTATTGAAGCAGAATGGTTCTTAATCCTGAGGGTTTCCAATACTAGTGGTTTGGTCAGGTCAGGTCAGGTCAGGTCAGGTTAAGTAGAGGCTTGAGGTTAGGTCAAGATTTATCAGGACTGGAGACAGTTCGACTTGATGCAGGAGTTGGGGTGGAGCCAGCTGGACACTCACGAGCTCGGCCATAAGAGTGCAGGGAAAAGCCTCCTCAAGAAACACGAACTTATGAGAACAAATGTTTCCTGACCACCTCCGGCCAGCCACACTATGACCCCGCCCATGACCACCTCCGGCCAGCCACACTGTGACCACCTCCGGCCAGCCACACTATGACCACCTCCGGCCAGCCACACTATGACCACCTCCGGCCAGCCACACTGTGACCACCTCCGGCCAGCCACACTATGACCACCTCCGGCCAGCCACACTATGACCACCTCCGGCTATAACACACCATTAGTAAAAATATGGTGGTGGGAACAATACGATTTATTTGTGTACTTCTTGAGCCAAGTACAGACCATTCATGTCAACAGTGTTTGCCTATGGGTGGCTTGAGGTCGTCCAGGTGTGTGTGTGTGAGCCAAATACTGGAACACTCAGGTATACAGTGCGTTAGGAACAAGCCCAGGAATATGTACAAGTAAAACACGACAGTGTGTAATAAAGACCCACATCTACCTAGTCTGTTACCATATTGACCCACGTGTGTGATCCTATGTGGAGACTTATAAACCCGTTGTCGTGGAAGAATCTTGATAAATCAGAATAAAACCTAGTGACTCATAGAGGGAATCTTGGCGAAGCATATTAGACATTGGTGACTCATGCTAATCACATAAAAATTGATGACTCGTAGACAAATCTTAGCGAATCAAGAAAAAATTCAATGTTAAAGGAGGCAAATCATACCTGTTGACACACACACTTAACACTAATTAAAAAAAAACATGTTATATTCTCACCTCATACAATGTACACTGAAATACACAATACCTGTTGATTTATACAATTATTCATACAAAACCCGTGATTTATAAACTGTTGCCACCATCACCACACACAACTTCACCGTTACTCCATGTCTTTACGTTATAAACTTCCTCGGGAGTTTTAAAACACATTAAACAAGTCGTGGATAGAGTTCATGAGGCATACTTACTGGTGAACACTTGACAACCATTATGTGAAGCCTTGTGCTGGGTGTAGTGATGGAGCACTGTGGGCTGGGTGTAGTGTTGGAGCACTGTGGGCAGGGTGTAGTGTTGGAGCACTGTGGGCTGGGTGTAGTGTTGGAGCACTGTGGGCTGGGTGTAGTGTTGGAGCACTGTGGGCTGGGTGTAGTGTTGGAGCACTGTTGGCTGGGTGTAGTGTTGAGCACGGGGGATGTGCACTGTGGGCTGGTGTAGTGTTGAGCACTGTGGGCTGGGTGTAGTGTTGGAGCACTGTGGGCAGGTGTAGTGTTGGAGCACTGTGGGCTGGGTGTAGTGTTGGAGCACTGTGGGCTGGGTGTAGTGTTGAGCACTGTGGGCTGGTGTAGTGTTGGAGCACTGTGGGCTGGGTGTAGTGTTGAGCACTGTAGGCTGGGTGTAGTATTGGAGCACTGTGGGCTGGGTGTAGTATTGTACAGGGCTGGGTGTAGTGTTGGAGCACTGTGGGCTGGGTGTAGTGTTGGAGCACTGTGGGCTGGGTGGTATTGGAGCACTGTGGGCTGGGTGTAGTGTTGGAGCACTGTGGGCTGGTGTAGTGTTGGAGCACAGTAGTTGGGTGTAGTGTCGGAGCACTGTGGCTGGGAGTGTTGGAGCACTGGGGGCTGGGTGTAGTGTTGGAGCACTGTGGGCTTGGTGTAGTGTTGGAGCACTGTGGGCTGGGTGTAGTGTTGGAGCACTGTGGGCTGGGTGTATTGTTGGAGCACTGTGGGGCTGGGAGTGTTGGAGCACTGGGGCTGGGTGTAGTGTTGGAGCACTGTGGGCTTGGTGTAGTGTTGAGCACTGTGGGCTTGGTGTGTGTTGGAGCACTGTGGGCTGGGTGTAGTGTTGAGCACTGTGGGCTGGGTGTAGTGTTGGAGCACTGTGGGCTGGGAGTTTGGAGCACTGGGGCTTGGTGTAGTGTTGGAGCACCGTGGGCTGTGGTGTAGTGTTGGAGCACTGTGGCTGGGTGCAGTGTTGGAGCACTGTGGGCTGGGTGTAGTGTTGGAGCACTGTGGGCTGGGTGTAGTGTTGAGCACTGTGGGCTGGGTGTGAGTGTTGGAGCAATGTGGGCTGTACTGTTGGAGCACTGTGGGCTGGGTGTAGTGTTGGAGCACTGTGGGCTGGGTGTAGTGTTGGAGCACTGTGGGCTGGGAGTGTTGGAGCACTGGGGGCTGGGTGTAGTGTTGGAGCACTGTGGGCTGGGTGTAGTGTTGACACTGTGGGCTGGGAGGTTGGAGCACTGGGGGCTTGTGTAGTGTTGAGCACCGTGGGCTGGGTGTAGTGTTGAGCACTGTGGGCTGGGTGCAGTGTTGGAGCACTGTGGGCTGGGTGTAGTGTTGAGCACTGTGGGCTGGGTGTAGTTGGGCACTGTGGGCTGGGTGTAGTGTTGGAGCACTGTGGGCTGGGTGTATTGTTGAGCACTGTGGGCTGGGAGTGTTGGAGCACTGGGGGCTTGGTGTAGTGTTGAGCACCGTGGGCTGGGTGTAGTGTTGGAGCACTGTGGGCTGGGTGCAGTGTTGGAGCACTGTGGGCTGTAGTGTTGGAGCACTGTGGGCTGGGTGAGTGTTGGAGCACTGTGGGTGTGTGTTGAGCACCGTGGGTGATGTTGAGCACTGTGGGCTGGGTGTAGTGTTGGAGCACTGTGGGCTGGGTGTATTGTTGAGCACTGTGGCTGGGTGTATTGCTGGAGCAATGGGCGGCTGTTGGAGCACCTCCATGTAGCCTCCAAACCGTCTGTGTTCAGAGGCAACATGACTCACCCCGATCAAGCGGCCGGCAGAGTCCATGACGTTTCCCTCGCTATTCCATTTATCAGCAAAATTAATCTGTACCCCGAGCAGCACTATATGGAGCCCCCTGCCATAAGCGTTTTTATTCCCTCTGTCATATAACCTCCATCACATCAAATATCTCCAGTCTTTAGTAAGGGGAAGTGGGCCACGATGAATAGATTTGACAACGACGCTTGTCTGATCTCTGCCTGAGCTTAGAGAGAGAGAGAGCGAGAGCAAGAGCGAGAGCTAGAGCGAGAGCTAGAGCGAGAGAAGGAGAGAGAGAGAGAGAGAGAGAGAGAGAGAGAGAGAGAGAGAGAGAGAGAGAGAGAGAGACCATTAGAGCGCCGAGCCAATACACGTCGATTGGTGTCATTTGATATTGACCTTACACCTTTCGAGCACCCAGACAAGGTGAATATATTTACGTGTTCATTAAGTATGTGCGGTCATATACAGCATGAGCCACACCGCCCACAACACGGCCACCATCCACGTGAACAGAGGCTTATTCTCCCACCACGGCAGATAACACCTCTCTACTTAAACTACTCGAATATGATAAACTCGCAGCCTAAACTAACCTAACCTAACTTAACCTCACCTACCCTAACTTAACCTCACCTAACCTAACCTCACCTGACCTAACCTCACCTCACCTACTTAACCTAACTTAACCTCACCTACCTAACTTAACCTCACCTAACCTACTGTAACCTAACTTAACCTAACCTACACAAGAGCAACGATAATAAAACTGTAGATTTGTAGAAGAAGAAAAATAAGATATTTTCGTATAATTAGGTGATAATGGAAGACATAATTATTAGTATATCTGGGTATATATGCTCATATAGGGGTCAGGAGAAGGCAGAAACTAGGATTAATATATGAAATTCCAAGATTCCTGGAAAGCAACAAACCGTTTATCAATGCGTCGTCCGCACAGTACAGCACACAAGAAATTATTAGGATAACATAACTCAGCCATATACAGAAAGACACTTAGAGAGATAAGAGAACATGTCAATGTGTTTATTAAATGATAACAAACATAAATCCATTGTGGCACCAGAGACTATATCAGCTTGGATGCCTTCACTTACCACAGTTCCAAGACACAATTAACAAACTTATATCATAGAGATCCTGACATTTAGGAGCACAAATACAGGATCTCAATTTAGTGATCGATACTTTACTGTGGTTTGTCACGGTAACTGGGTGCCTCGTGGGGCCCAGGCTAGACCAGCAGAGGATCTCGGAGCAGCAGTGGACCCTGAGGGACGGCGCAAAGCCCACGGGCATGTGGACACGTCCTGGTGCCATTAATCATTGCCCCCACTGCCTTGCGGGTTAACCTTGGTAGGTATAAGACTGCAGGAGTAAACCCAGAACGAAAAATCTTTGGAGCAGCCCCGCATCAGGCAGACATGCTTACAGAGCTCTGCAACGGTAACTAGGCGGCAGAAGGTGTGACCACCATGAGATCCAAACGACTACACAGGCGGACAAAGGCAATGCATGATGGACAGGCTACTAAGGCGAAACCCAACAACCTGTGACGACAATCCACAACTCTCCTTCCCAGTCAAACACTTGCACCACTGACGAAAAGGAAGCCAAGAAGCTGTGCCCTCAACTCACGCGCAGCATTCATCCACTTCATCGAACCTCTCATCATCATCAAAACCCTTATACCCCAAAATTCCTATAGTGACGGAAAAGTGGCGACGGGGACAGGCAGAGGTGACTGCCGGGAGTCTCTAGCCAACTCTCCACATGGGCGGCACAGATAAGATGGCCCTTTATGTACTGGGATCTAGGCAGCAGCGCAATCCTGTCCTGTCTGTGTGACTGAGCAGCCCTTCACCACTGGAGAGGGAGCTAGAAAAGATGCTTAAACATAGCCTGCCCAACCTGAACGGGGCACCCAGTAAGGTCATAATTTATGCGGCCTAAACACAATCATAATCACAGGTCAAAACAAAAGCAAACTATAAAACCTCTTATGGTCGCTGCATGGGATGTCAGGACCCTTCTTGATGCTGGCACAAACGAGTGTCCCAAAGAGCCCCGCTTTTGGCAAAATACCGACATAGCAGCGCCATCAGTGAGTGTCGGCTCCCAGACAAGGGTCAACTCTAGAACGGGGTTTGGCTATGCTTTTCGGAAGGGTGAGACCTACTGCGGAGAGAGAGAAGCCTCATTTATGGAGTTGGCTTTGCCATCCGCCAATGCATCCTAAGCACAGGCTAACAAGGTAGCAGAGCAGGAGGTCAATGCCTGGAATGCTTAGTGAGGTCAGTGTGAGGTAGAGGTCAGTGTGAGAGGTAGAGGTCAGTACCTGGAGGTAAGTGTGAGGGTAGAGGTCAGTGAGGGGTAGAGGTCAGTCCTGGAGGTCATGAGCGCGGTGGCAGTGGCAGTACCTGAGGTCAGTGAGAGGTAAAGTTCAGTACCTGGAGGTAAGTGTGAGGGAGTAGAGGTCAGTGGAGAGGTAGTCGTACCTGGAGGTAAGCGTGAAGAGGAGTAGCGGGAGAGGTCAGTGCCTGGATAAAAGTGTGAGGGTAGAGCCCATCCGGAATGCAAGTGCGAGGCTGTGTGAGAGGTAGAGGTCAGTATCTGGAGGTCAGTTGAAAGCCAGCAGAGAGGTCAGTACCTGGAGTTGTCGCGGCACCCGTGTGGGAGAGTAGGGTCAGTAGCGGGAAACCGTCCTGAGGGAAGAGGCGTAGAGAGTGAGGTCAGTACCTGGAGGCGCAGTGCAGGACAGCAGAGGAGGCACCAAAAGTGAGGTAGAGGTCAGGAGGTGGCAGTACCTGAGTGTGAAGGGTAGAGTCGTGCGAAGAGGTAGAGGTCGCTCCCTGAAAGGGTAGAGGTCAGTGCTAGAGGTAGAGGTCAGTACCTGGAGGTAAGGTGAAGGGTGAGGTCAAGGTAGAGTCGTACCGGAGCATGCAGGCAGTGTGAGAGGTAAAGTTCAGTACCTGGAGGTAAATGTGAGGGTAGAGGTCAGTGTGAGAGGTAAAGTTCAGTACCTGGAGGAGTGAGGGGTAGAGGTCAGTGCGAGATCAGCACCTGGAAGTAAGTGTGAGGGGTAGAGGTCAGGAGGTTGCACCTGGAGGTAAGTTCAGGGTAGTCACACCCAGTGCCTTAGTGCTCGGAGCCAAGTGAGCGAGTGCCACCAAGGTCGTGCAGGTATACAGCACCAGTGGTGTGAGGAGTGTCAGTACCAATCAGTGTGAGAGGTGAGGTCAGTATCTGGAGTCCAGTGTGAGGGTAGAGGTCAGTATCTGGAGGTCAGTGTGAGGGGTAGAGATCAGTACCTGACCGTGAGGGTAAGTCAGTATCTGAGGTCAGCAGTGAGGTCAGTACCTGGAGGTAAGTGTGAGGGAGGTCAGTGTGAGAGGTAGTGGTCAGTACCTGGAGGTAAGTGTCAGGGGTAGAGGTCAGTACCTGAAGGTCAGTGTGAGGAGGTAGAGTGCAGCATCTGGAGGTAAGTGAGGGTAGAGGTCAGTGTGGAGAGGTAGAGGTCAGTATCTGGAAGTAAGTGTCAGTAGAGGTCAGTACCTGAAGGTCAGTGTGAGAGGTAGAGGCCAGTATCTGGAGGTAAGTATGAGGGAGTAAGGCAGTGAGTCGAATTCAGTGTCAAAGAGGTGAGTATGCAGTATCTGGTATTCAGTGTGAGGGGTAGAGGTCAGTATCTGGAGGTCAGTGTGAGGGGTAGAGGTCGCCTGGGGTCAGGAGGTGAGGTCAGTACCTGAAGGTCGGTGTGAGAGGTAGAGGTCAGTATCTGGAGGTAAGTGTGGAGGGTAGAGGTTAGTGCCTGAAGGTCAGTGCAGTACCTGGAGGTCAGTGGAGGGTAGAATGCACCTGGAGGTCAGTGAGGTCAGCAGTGAGAGGTCAGTACCGGAGGTCACGGCAGAATGTTCCATAGTCAGTAGTGTCGTGCAATGGAGGTCAGTGTGAGGGGTAGAGGGAGATTTCGGTAAATTAATTTATCTTAAATAATGAACAGGAAATGATGATTGGGAGAGAGAGAGAGAGGAAGAGAGAGAGAGAGAGAGAGAGAGAGAGAGAGAGAGAGAGAGAGAGGAGTAGAGCGATATGAGAGAGAGAGCATAGTATATAGAGCAGAGAGAGAGCAGAGAGAGATAGAGTGTCCAAACTTGTTAGCAACTGAGTGGTGGTGTGGTGGTGGTGGAGGTTGTGGTGGTGGTGGTGGTGGTAGGGTGAGGTGGTGGTGGTGGTGGTGGTAGGTGGTTGTGGTGGTGGTGGTGGAGGTGGGTGGAAGGGTGGTGGTGGTTGTGGAAGTATGTGTGAGGAGGTGTGGTAGTGGGGTGGTGGTGGTGTGGTAGATTTGTGGTGGTGGTGGTAGGTGGTGGTGGTGGTGGTGGTGGTGGTGGTGGTGGTGGTAGGGAGGTGGTGGTGGTGGTGGTGGTAGGGTGGTAGGTGGTGGTGGTGGTGGTGGTGGTGGTGGTGGTGGTGGTGGTGGTGGTGGTAGGTGGTGGTAGGTGGTGGTGGTGGGGTAGGTGGTGGAGTGAGGTGGTAGGTGGTGGGTGGTGGAGGTGGTGGTGGTGGTGGGTGGTGGTGGTGGTGAAGTGCGGTGGTGGTGGTGGTGAGTGGTGGTGGTGGAGGTGGTGGGTGTGTGAGGAGGTGGTGGTGGTGGTGGTGGTGGTGGTGGTGGTGGTGGTGGTGGTGGCAGGTGGTGGGTGGTGGTGGTGGTGGTGGTGGTGGTAGGTGGTGGTGATGGTGGTGGTGGTGATGGTGGTGGTAGGTGGTGGCAGTTGTGTGTGGTGGTGGTGGTAGGTGGTGGTGGTGGTGGTAGGTGGTGGTAGTGGTGGTGGTGGTGGTGGTGGTGTGGTGGTGGTAGGTGGTGGTGGTGGTGGTGGTGGTGGTGGTGGTGGTGGTGGTATGGTAGTGCAGTAGGTGTGTGGTGGTGGTGGTGGTGGTGGTGGTGGTGGTGGTAGGGTGGTGGTGGTGGTGGAGGTGGTGGAGGGTGTGGTGGTGGTGGTGGTGGTGGTGGTGGTGGGTGGTGTGGTGGTGGTGGTGGGTGGTGGTGATGGTGAGGTGGCAGGTGCAGGTGGGTGGTGGTGGTGTGGTGGTGTGGTAGGTGCAGTGGTGGTGGTGGTGGTGGTGGTAGGTAGGGTGGTGGTGTGGAAGTAGGTGGTGGAGTGAGGTAGTGGTGCGGTGGGGTGGTGGTGGTGGTGGTGGTGTGTGGTGAGTGGTGGTGTGGTGGTGGTGGTGGGTGGGTGTGGTGGTGTGGTGTGGTGTGGTGTGGTGTGGTGGTGTGTGGTGGTGGTGGTGGTGGTGGTGTGTGCGGTGGGTGGTGGTGGTGTGTGGTGGTGGTGGTGGTGGTGGTGGTGGTGGGTGGTGGTGGTGGTGGCAGGGGTGTGGTGGAGGGGAGGTGGGTGTGGGTGTGGTGGTGGTGGTGGAGTGGTGGTGGTGGTGGTGGTGGTGGTGGTGGTAGGTAGGTGGTAGGTGGTGGTGGTAGGTGGTGGTGGTGGTAGTGTGTGGTGGTAGTGTGGTTGCAGTATCACCCTGTCTGAATCCTGACCCGTGCAGACAACAGTCGGTGAGTGACGCCAACCGGTGATGGTAATATATACCGAGGTTCCGGTTACACAGTGATGACCTTTGTGTGTGACCTTGACCTATAAGACAGAGTTGGTTCAGCATCTCTGTGAAGTCGTGCATGCTGATCTCACCCTGAGGCTTCATTAAGACTGCATTCCAAAGTCGAGTCCGAGGCGAGTCGTGTCACTAGAGTCATTTGACGCGAGTCAAATTGACTCGTTTCCGTTCACACAGAAAGAGTCAAGAAGAGTCAAGTTTGTCGGTATCCTGTCAGATGTCAAGCAGTGTGGACACATTCTCTGGCAGCCTCACGTACAGTACTCTGTTATGGATTGGGCGGCGGGAGGAAGAGGACCGAGTATGGGTCCCTGAACTCAACACTGTAACACCAGATTTTGGCGCCTTTGATCATTCGTTTCTTCAGGATAACGAAACCGTGAAACTACACGGTTGGTAACGGGAATATCTTCAAAAACTGGACAAACGACAACGTCGCTGGAACTGAAGGAAGAACGGCCATATTTTGTGAGGTTTGTATGTTAGACTAGAAACATTAATATTAGATAGATTGCAATATTTGAACAATATGACAAATTATTATGAAACGTTGAAAGCGACAGCCAAACCTTGTACCGAGTCGAATGCTCCACGTTAGTTCACCCCCGCAATTACAAACGTCATCCCTTGAATAACGAGTAATAATTACCATGACTCTTGACCTTCTGACCCCCATAATATAAAAAATCTCTCTGGCTGGTCATGGTGAGTACATTTACAGTACACACGAGACCCATCGATGCGAGAAAATAATTTGAAGGGAACACAATGGGAAAGAAGCGACAGGAATCAGTGATGGACGAGGAGGAGACTGAGTGGAGAAGCGACAGCCGTATGGCCTCCCTGTGGTGATTGCCGCGCACCGCCTCCACAGCCCGGCCACTGCCAAATTCTCCAGCACGTTAGCCACTCAGCCCCCTGCCACCTTCACTGCTGAGGGAGCCTTACCTCCCTCTGCTCAACACTCGTAGCCTCCGTCCAACTGGTACACTGTATAAGTCCTCATAGGGTGTACCAGCGGTTACTAGATGGCTTAACGGTAGATGTATCTGTTCAGGGTGTCGGTACAGGATGACGGTAGACGGTAAGTAACTAGGTTATATACATCGTTGACGGTACATCATAGTCTACTTTAAGAAACAGTACAAAGCTGACGGTATTTCATGAGACGGTAAATCACAGAAGGTACATCATAGACAAAACTTCAAGAAACGGTACATCGCTGACGGCATTAAATAGGACGGTATATCAATGAGGTACATGGCATATGGTACACCTTAAACGGTAATTCAAAATACGTTAAACCGTACACGGTACTTAACAGACGGTACATCGTTGACGTTACCTCGCAGACGGTACTTACCTTCGGTGTACGGAGACGGTACGGTACCACTCGGGCTACCCGGCACGACAACTTACAGCCCTACCTCACCCTGGCGCTGCCGACCCGCGCTGCCCTCCACCACCCGCCGCCTTCTGCCACCCTCACCACCCAGTTCGCTCCACTCTTACCACTCAGCTCTCACACCCCTCACTACCCAGCTCCTCCCCCACCCTCACCCCACCACCCACCGCTCGTCACCCTCACCACCCCACACTCTGTCACCCCTCACCACCCACCGCCACCCACCCACCCCACCACACACCCCACCCCACCGCTCTTGTCACCCTCACCACCCACCGCTCTGTCACCCTCACCACCCACCGCTCTCTGCACACCCTCACCACCCACCGCTTCTGCCACCCTCACCACCCACCGCTCTCTGCACCCCTCACCACCCACCGCTCTCTGTCACCCCTCACCCCCCACCGCTCTCTGTCACCCCTCACCACCCACCGCTCTCTGTCACCCCTCACCACCCACCGCTTCCTACCACCCCTCACCACCACCACCGCCTCTCTGTCACCCCTCACACCCACCGCTCTTCCCAAACCTCACCACCCACCGCTCTCTGTCACCCTCACCACCCACCGCCTCTACCACCCCTCACCACCCACCGCCTTCTGCCCACCCTCACCCAAGTTGTCACACCTCACCACCACCGCTTTCTCACCCTCAACCCTTGCCACACCTCACCACCCACCGCTCTCTCCACCCTCACCATCATCATTCCCTCACCACCCACCGCCTCTCTGTCACCCCTCACCACCCACCGCTCTCTGTCACCCCTCACAACCCACCGATCTCTCCACACTACCACCCACTGTGTCACCCCTCAACACCCACCGATCTCTGCCACCTCACCACCCACCGCCTCTACCACCCCCTCACCCACCCGCACTCTGTCACCCCTCACACCCACCGCCTCTCTACCCTCACCACCCACCGCTCTGCCACCAACCCACCCCTCTGTCACCCTCACCACCCACCGCCGCACCACCACCCAGCCTCACCACCCTCACCACACCCACCCCTGTCACCCCCACCCACCCCCGTCTCCACCCACCGCTTCTGCCAACCAGCCCCACATCTCACCACCCACACCGCCCTTGTCACCTCACCACCCACCGCCTTCACCCCCTCACCACCACCGCTCTTACCACCCTCACCACCCACCGCTCTCACACCTCATCACCCACAGCTTCTTCAAACCCCCTCACCACCCACCGCTTCCTGTCACCTCACCACACCCACTCTCTGCCACCCTACCACCCACACCTCTCTGCCACCCATCACCACCCAGCCCATCTTCCTCACCACCCACCGCTCCCGCCACAATCACCACCAACGTCTCTGTCACCCTCACACCACCGCCCCCCACCCACCCTTCACCCTCACCCACCTCTGTCACCCCTCACCACCCACCGCTCCTCACCTCTCCCCCACCCCACCACCCACCCTCTCACCACCCACCGCCTCACCACACCACCACCGCTCTGTCACCCCTCACCACCCACCGCTCTCTGTCACCCCTCACCACCCACCGCCTCTGTCACCCCTCACCACCCACCGCTCTCACACCTCACCACCCACCGCTCTGCCACCCTCACCACCCACCGCCTCTCACACCTCACCACCCACTGCTCTGCCACCTCACCACCCACCGCTCTGTCACCCCTCACCACCCACCGCTCTCTGTCACCTCACCACCCACCGCCTCTGCCACCCTCACCACCCACCGCCTCTGCCACCCTCACCACCCACCGCTCTCTGTCACCTCACCACCCACTGCCTCTGTCACCACCACCCACGCCTCTCTCACACCCTCACCACCCACCACTCTCTGTCACACCTCACCACCCACCGCCTCTGTCACCTCACCACCCACCGCTCTCTGCCACACCTCACCCACCCACCGCTCTGTCACCCTCACCACCCACCGCCTCTGCCACCCTCACCACCCAACGGTCTCTGTCACCCCTCACCACCCACTGCCTTCTACCCCTCACCACCCAGTCTGGTGACTTACAACCTCCGGAGCACCAACAGGGGGGTGGGGGTGGTAATGGTGCAGGTGGAGGCAGTGGGAGAGGTGCTATCATCACCTGGTCTCTGGTTATACCGCCATCATTCCCTTAACTGAACATCTTAAGTTATTTTATTTTGTTTACTTTTTTTTTAATTTATTTACTATAAATTATTATTATTATTATTAAAATTATTGTTAATCATCATCATCATCATCATCATCATTATTATTATTATTATTATTATTATTATTACCCCCAGGCCCTGACGTGGGTCAGTGACCCTGCAGCCGGGTGATAATCCCCCTAAAAAATAACTAACTAAACCCGAACTGAGGAAAGAATAG
>NW_024720057.1:0-81548 GCF_018991925.1 Homarus americanus
AGAAGTTACGCATTGCTAGTGTCAGAGGTGTACCTGGGAGTGTCAGAGATGCACCTAGGGAGTGTCAGAGGTGTACCTGGGAGTGTGGAGGTGCACGCAGGAGTGTGGAGAAGTGTACCTGGAGCAAGTCTGGGGTGCACCTGGGAGTGTCTGGGTGTACCTGGGAGTGCCTGAGGTGTACCTGGTGAGTGTCAGAGGTGTACCAGGAATGTCAGTGAGTACCCAGGAGCGTCAGAGGTGTACCTGGGAGTGTTGGGAGATGTACCTGGGACATCAGAGGTGTACCTGGGAGTGTCAGAGGTGTACTTGGGAGTGTCAGGAGGTGTATCTGGGAGCAAGGACGTGTACCTGTGAGTGTCAGAGGTGTACCAGGAATGTCAGTGGAGCACCTGGGAGGTCAGAGGTGTACCTGGGAGTTTCAGAGGTGCACCTGGGAGCCAAATACCTGGGAGGGTCAGAGGTGTACCTGGGAGTGTCAGAGGTGTACCTGGGACAAGTTCGAGGTGTACCAGTGAGTAAAAGAAGGTACCTGGGAGTGTTCAGGACCTGGGAGTGTCTGGGTTGTACCTGGGAGTGTCTGAGGTGTACCTGGGAGTGTCAGAGGTGTACTGGGAGTGTCAGAGGTGTACCTGGGAGCGTCAGGGGTGTACCAGGAGTGTCAGTGAGTACCTGGGGAGTGTCAGGGTGTAACTGGGAGTGTCGGAGATGCACATGGAGTGTCAGAGGTGTACCTGGCAGTGCAGAGGTGTACCTGGGAGTATCGGGAGATGTACCTGGGAGTGTCAGGAGGTACCAGGGAGAAGTCTGAGGTTTACCTGGGAGTGTCAGAGGTGTACCTGGGAGAAGTCAGGGAGAACCAGAGAGTGAAAGAGGTGTACCTGGGAGGTCAGAGGTACCCAGGAGGTCTGAGGCACCAGAGTGTCAGGAAGTGTACCAGGAGTGTCAGAGGAATACCTAGAGTGTCTGGAGGTGTACCTGGGAGGTCAGGAGAACCAGAGAGTGTCGAGGTGTACCTGGGAGCCAGAGGAGTACCTGGGAGGCCAGAGGTGTACCTGGGAGTGTCAGAGGTTTGTACCTGGGAGTGTCAGGTTGTGTACCTTGGAGGTCAGAGGTACCTGGGAGTGTCTGAGGTGTACCTGGGAGGCCAGAGGTGTACCTGAGAGTGTCAGAGGTGTACCTGGGAGTGTCAAAGGGCACCTGGGAGCATTAGAGGTGACCTGGGAGTGTCAGAGGAGTACCTGGGAGGTCAGATGTGCATTGGGAGTGTCGGAGGTGCACCTGGGAGTGTGAGAAGCATACCTGGGAGTGTCTAGGGTGTACCTGGGAGTGTCAAAGTGTACCTGAGAGTGTCGGAGGTGCACCGGAGTGTAAGAAGGGAAC
Organism: Homarus americanus; assembly: GCF_018991925.1. Classification (NCBI taxonomy): domain Eukaryota; kingdom Metazoa; phylum Arthropoda; class Malacostraca; order Decapoda; family Nephropidae; genus Homarus; species Homarus americanus. Next base: position 1,381 of record NW_024720057.1, read on the forward strand.
TGGAGTGTCGGAGGTGTACCTGGGAATGTCAGAGGTGACTTGGGAGTGTCAGAGGTGTATCTTGGAGTGTCAGTGTACCCTCGGAGTGTCTGAGGTGTACCTGGGAGTGTCAGATGCGCCCAGGGAGTGTCAGAGGCACATGGGAGTGTCAGGTATTCAGGAGGGTCTGAGGTACCTGGGAGCGCCTGAGGTGTGGCCGGGAAAAGGCGGTGTACCTGGAGTGTTGAAGCAGCACCTGGGAGTGTTGGGAGGTGCACCAGGGAGTGTCAGAGGTGTACCTGGGAGTGTAAGAAGTGTACCTAGGAGTGTCGGAGGTGTACCTGGAGTGTCAACGGTGTACCTGGGAGGCCTGAGGTGCACCTGGGAGGTTGGGTGAGTACCTGAGAGTGTCAGAGGTGTGCCTGGGTGTCAGGGGTGTACCAGGGAGGTCAGTGAGCACCTGAGAGGTCAGAGGTGCACCTGGGAGTGTCAGGAGGTATCTGGGAGCGTGACGTACCTGGGAGTGAGAGATGTACCAGGAATGTCAGTGGACTACCTGGGAGTGTCAGAGGTGCACCTGGGAATGTCAGAGGAGTACCTGGGAGTGTCAGATGTACCTGGGAGGTCAGAGGTGTACCTGGGAGTGTCAGAGGTGTACTGGAGTGTCAGAGTTGTACCTAGAGTGCTGGAGAGGTGAACCTGGGAGGTCAGAGATGTACCTGAGAGTGTCACAGGAGTACCTGGGATTGTCAGAGGTGTACCTGGCAGTGCTCAGAGGTGTACCTGGGAGGTCAGAGATGTACCTGCGAGTGTCAGAGATGTACCTGGGAGTGTTACAGGTTACCTGGGATTACAGAGGTGTACCTGGAGTGTCAGAGGTGTATCTGGGAGTGTCGGACGTTTACCTGGGAGTATCAGAGGCACCAGGAATATTGAGGTGTACCAGGAAAGTCAGGTGGAGTACCAGGGAGTGTCAATGGAGTACCTGGGAGTGCCAGAGGTGTACCTGGGAGTGTCAGGTGGTGTACCTGGGAGTCAGAGGTGTATCTGGGAGTGTCGGACGTTTACCTGGGAGTGTCAGAGGTGCACAAGGAATGTCATTGGAGTACCTGGGAGGTCAGAGGTGTACCTGGGAGTGTCAGAGGTGTACCTGGGAGTGTCAGAGGTGTACCTGGGAGGTCAGAGAGACACCAGGGAGTGTCAGAGGTACCTGGGAGTGTCGGAGGTGTACCTGGGAGTGTCTGGGGTACCTAGGAGTATTGGGGTGTACCTGGGAGTGTCTGAGGTGTACCTGGGAGCACGAGATGTACCTGGGAGTGTCAGAGGTGAACCTGGGAGTGTCAGGGTGTACCTGGAGCTGGAGGCACATGGAGTGTCAAAGTGTACCTGGCAGTGTCAAGTGTACCTGGGAGGTCAGGAGGTGTGCCTGGGAGTGTCTGAGGTGTACCTGGGAGTGTCTGAGGTGTACCTGGCAGAGTCTGAGGTGTACCTGGGAGCAAGTCAGAGAAGTACCAGGAGTGTCAAGAGAGTACCTGGGAGTGTGAGAGGTGTAACTGCGAGTGTGAGAAGGTGTACCTGGGAGGTCAGGACGTGTGCCGAGGAGTGCTCAGAGGTGCACTTGGGAGGCTGGGAGGTGCACCTGGAAGGTCTGAGGTGTACCTGGGAGTGCCTGAGGTGTACCTGGCAGTGTCAGTGGTGTACCTGGGAGTGTCAGGGGTATTTAGGGAGTGACAGAGAGCACCTAGGAGGTCAGAGGTGTACCTAGAGTGTGAGAAGTGTACCTGGGAATGTCTGGGGTGTACCTGGGAGTGCTCAGGTGTACCTGGGAGTGTCAGGTGCACCAGGGAGTGTCAGTGGAGCACCTGGGAGGTCAGAGGTGTACCTGGGAGGCCAGAGGTGTATCTGGGAGTGTCGGACGTACCTGGGAGTGTCAGTGGTGTACCAGGGAACGGGGGAGTACCTGGGAGTGTCAGGAGGTGTACCTGGGAGTGTCAGAGGTGTACCTGGGAGTGTCAGAGGTACCTGGGAGGCCGGAGGTGCACTGGGAGTGTCAGAGGTGTACCTGGGAGTGTCGGAAGTGTACCTGGGAGTGTCTGGGGCATACCCAGGGAGCATCTGGGTGTACCTGGGAGTGTCTGAGGTACCTGGGAGGCCAGAGAGATGTACCTGGGAGTGTCAGAGGTGTACCAGGAATATCGGAGGTGTACCAGGGAAAGTCAGTGGAGCACCAGGGAGTGTCATGGAGTACCTGGGAGGTCAGAGGTGACCTGGGAGGCTCAGTGAGGTACCTGGGAGTGTCAGAGGTGTATCTGGGAGGTCGAACGTTTACCTGGGAGTGTCAGAGGTGCACCAGGGAATGTCAGTGAGTACCTGGGAGTGTCAGAGGTGTACCTGGGAGTGTCAGAGGTGTACCAGGGAGTGCTCAGAGGTACCTGAGAATGCCGGCGGTGTACCCTGGAGTGTCTGGGTGTACCTAGGGAGTATCTGGGGTGTACCTGGGAGTGTCTGAGGTGACCTGGGAGGTCAGAGATGTACCTGGGAGTGTCAGGTGAGTACCTGGGAGGCCAGAGGTGTACCTGGGATGTGGAGGTGTAAATGGAGTGTCAGGTGTACCTGGTCGGTCAGCGGTGTACCTGGGAGGTCAGAGGTGTGCCTGGGAGTGTCCGAGGTGCACCTGGGAGGTCTGAGGTGCACGAGAGTTTGAGGTATCTGGGAGTGTCAGAGAACCCAGGGAGTGTCACAGGAGTGACCTGGGAGTGTGAGAGCTGTAGCAGGTGAGTGTGAGAGGTGTACCTGGGAGAGCCTGAGGTACCTGGGAGTGTCAGGGGAGAACCTGGGAGTCAGAGGTGTACCTGGGAGGCTCAGAGGTGTACCTGGGAGTATCAGAGTTGTGCCTGGGAGCTGCCAGAGGCACTTGGGAGTGTCAGAGGCACTGGAGGACTGAGGTGAACCTGGCAGAGCCTGAGGGTGCCTGACAGTGTCTGAGGTGTACCTGGCAGTGCTGGGCAGCAGGCCTGGGGAGGTCAGTGGTGTGAGTGTTAGACGCATCAGGGAGTGGCTGGAGGAGCAGGTAGGAGCAAGGAGGTACCTGGGAGTGTGAGAAGGTACCTGGAAGTGTCTGAGTGTACCTGGGTGTGTCAGAGGTGTACCTGGGAGTGTCAGAGGTGTACCTGGGAGGCCAGAGGTGTACCTGGGAGGTCACAGGTACCTGGGAGTGTCTGAGGTGCACATGGGAGGCTGAGGTGTGCCTGGGAGTGTCAAAGGCGCACTTGGGAGCTGCGGAGGTGCACCGTGGAGTGTCTGAGGTGCACATGGCGTGTCTGAGGTGTACCTGGCAGTGTCTGAGGTGTACCTGGCAGTGTCTGGAGGTGTACCTGCGTGTCAGCAGTGTACCTGGGAGTGTCAGCGGTGCACTTGGGAGTGTTAGAGGTATATCAGGAGTGACAGAGGAGTATCTAGGAGTGCCAGAGGTGTACCTGGAGTGTCAGAGTTGTACCTGGGAGACGGGAGGGTACCTGGGAGTGTCAGATGTGTATCTGGGAGTGTTGGATGTACCTGAGAGTGTCAGAGGTCTGGACAGGAATGTCAGTGGAGAGCCTGGTGTCAGGAGCAAAAATCACCTGGAGGTCGGAGGTGTACCTGGGAGGCCAGGGGTGTACCAGGGAGTGTCAGGAGTACCTGGGAGGTCAGAGGTTTACCTGGGAGTGCCAGAGGAGCACCTGGGAGGCCAGAGGAGTACCTGGGAGTGTCTGAGGTGTACCTGGGAGTGTCTGAGGTGTACCCAGGAGTGTCTGAGATGTACCTGAGAGTATCAGAGAAATACCAGAGAGTGTCACAAGAGTGCCTGGGAGTGTGAGAGGTGTAACCTGGGAATGTGAGGTACCTGGGAGTGTGAGAGGTGTACCTAGGAGTGTCTTAGGGGTGTCTCGGAGGTGTCAGAGGTGTACCTGCCTGAGAGGTGTACCTGGGAGTGTCTGAGGTGTACCTGGGTGTCAGGAAACCAGGGAATGAAGAGGTGTACCTGGGAGTGTCGAGGTGCACCTGGGAGGCTCAGAGGTGTACCTGGAGTATCGGAGGTGTTCCTGGGAGTGTCAGGAGGTACCTGGGAGTGCTCAGAGGTGCACCTGGGAGCCAGAGATGTACCTGGGAGTGGAGAGAGGTATCTGGGAGTGTTGGACGGCACCAGGAGGTCAGAGGTGTACCGGGAGTGTCAGAGAATACCTAGGAGTGTCAGAGGTGTACCTGGGAGGTCACGGTGTACCTGGGAGTGTCTGAGGTGACCTGGCAGTGTCTGAGGTGTACCTGGGAGGTCAGCGGTGTACCTGGGAGGTCAGGTGTGCCTGGGAGTGTCAGAGGTGGATTGAGTGTAAGAGGTGCACCTGGAGTGTCTGAGGTGTACCTGGGAGTGTCTGGAGGTGTACCTGGCAGTGTCTGAGGTGTACCTGGCAGTGTCTGAGGTGTACCTGGCAGTGTCAGCGGTGTACCTGGGAGTGTCGGAGCGTGTACCTGGGAGTGTTAGAGGTGCATCAGGGAGTGAAGAGCACCAGGGAGTGTCAGAGGTACCTGGGAGTGTCAGAGGTGAACCTGGTGTCAATGGTGTACCTGGGAGTCTCCAGAGGTGTACCTGGGAGTGCCAGAGGTGTACCTGGGAGTGTCAGAGGTGTACTTGGGAGTGCGGAGGTGTACCTGGGAGGAGAAGCATACCTGGGAGTGTCTAGGTGTACCTGGGAGTGTCAGAGGTGTACCTGAGAGTGTCAGAGGTGTACCTGGGAGGTAAGAAGCTTACCTGGGAGGCCGGAGGTGTACCTGGGAATGTCAGAGGTGTACTTGGGAGGTCAGCGGGTACCTGGGAGGTCAGAGGTGTATCAGGAGGACAGAGCTCCTAGGAGGTCAGGAGGTGTACCTGGGAGTGTCAGAGGTGTACCTGGGAATATCGAGGTGTACCTGGGAGTGTCAGAGATGTTCCTGGGAGTGTCAGAGGGTATCTGGGAGTGCTGGACGTTTCCTGGGAGTGTCAGAGGTGTTCAGGGAATGTCAGTGAGCGTTGGGAGGGTCAGAGGTGTACCGGGAGGTCAGGAGTACCTGGGAGTGTCAGAGGTGTACCTGGGAGTGTCGGAGGTGTACATGGAGTGTCAAAGGTGTACCTGGGAGGTCAGCGGTGTACCGAGTGTTAGACGCATCAGGGTGTGACAGAGGAGCACGTAGGAGTTTCAGAGGTGTACATGGGAAGGAGAAGTGTACCTGGAAGTGTCTTGTACCGGAGTGTCAGAGGTGTACCTGGTGTCAGAGGTGTACCTGGGAGTGTCAGGTGCACCTGGAGTGTCTGAGGTGTATGGGCGTGTCTAAGTGTACCTGGCAGTGTCTGAGGTGTGGCAGTGTCTGAGGTACCTGGCAGTGTCAGCAGTGTACCTGGTAAGGCCTGTGCACTTGGGAGGCATCAGGAGTGACAGAGGAGTACCCAGGAGTGTCAGAGGTGTGCCTGGGACTGTCAGAGGTGCACCTGAACAGGAGTGTACCTGGGAGTGTCACAGGTGGGGTCAGAGGCACCTGGGAGTGCAGAGATGTACCTAGGAGTGTCAGATGTGTATCTGGGAGTGTGGACGCACCCGGGAAAGCCAGAGGTACCAGGAGTGTCAGAGGCACCTGGGAGGCCAGAGGTACTTGGGAATTTCAGAGGGTACCTGGGAGGCTGAGAGATGTACCTGAGAGGTCACAGGAGGCCTGGACACGTGAGTACCTGGCAGTGTCAGAGGTGTACCTGGGAGTGTCAGAGATGTACCTGCGAGTGTCAAGATGTACCTGGGAGTGCCACAGGGTTACCTGGGATTGTCAGAGGTGTACCTGGGAGTGCAGAGGTATCTGGGAGTGTCGGACGTTTACCTGGGAGTGTCAGGAGGTGTACCAGGAATATCGGAGGTGTACCAGGAAAGTCAGTGGAGTACCAGGGAGTGCCAGGAGTACCTGGGAGGTCAGAGGTACCTGGGAGTGTCAGTGGTGTACCTGGGAGTGTCAGAGGTATCTGGGAGGTGGTGTACCTGGGAGTGTCAGATGTGTGTCTGGGAGTGTTGGGCGTGTACCTGGGAGTGTCAGAGGTGTGACAGGGAATGTCAGTGGAGAGCCTGGGAGTGTCAGAGGTGTACCTGTGTGGGAGGTGTACCTGGGGAGTGTCTTGAAAGTGTGCAGGGGTGTCAGTGGAGTGCACAAGTGTCAGAGGTGTGCCTGGGGAGTGTGGGAGGTGCACATGGAGTGTCAAGGTGTGCCTGGCAGTGTCCAGCGGTGTGCCTGGGGAGTGTCAGAGGAGGTGTGCCTGGGAGTGTCTGGGGTGTGCCTGGGGTGTGTCAGAGATGTGCCTGGGGTGTCAGTGGAGTGCCTGGGGTGTCAGGAGGTGTACCTGGGAGTGTCGGAGGTGTACATGGAGTGTCAAGGTGTGCCTGGCAGTGTCATGGTGCCTGGGAGTGTCAGGGGTGTGCCTGGGGAATGTCACAGAGGTGTGCCACCAGGAGTGTCTGAGGTGTACCTGGGAGAGTCTGGGGTGTATCCTGGGAGTGTCAGAGAAGTGCCAGGGGTGTCACAGGAGTGCCTGGGGAGTGTGAGGTGTGGCTGCTTGAGTGTGAGAGAGTGTGCCTGGGAGAGTCTGAGAATGTGCCTGGGGTGTCAGGGAGGGCAAGAATTGAAGAGGTGTGCCTGCAGGTGTCCAGGAGGTGTGCCAGGGGTGTCAAGGTGTGCCTGGGAGTGTCAGAGGTGTGCCAGGGTGTCAGAGAATGCCTGGGGTGTTAGAGGTGTGCCTGGCAGTGTCAGAGGTGTATCTAGGAGTATGGGGTTTGCCTGGGAGTGTCCAGGTTGTACTTGCCAAGGGTGTCGAGCGGACCTGGAAGTGTCAGAGGTGTGCCTATAGGAGTATCCAGAGGTGTACCTGTTAGTGTCAGAGGTGTACCTGGGAATGTCAGGGAGGTGTGCAGGAGGTGTCATTGAAGTGCCTGGGGTGTCAGCGAGGGTGTACCTGGGGAGTGTCTGGGGTGTGCCTGGGGAGTGTCAGATTTGTGCCTGGGGTGTTGGGGTGCACTTGGGGTGTCAGAGGTGCACCTTGGGTGACCAGAGGTGTGCCTGGGGTGTCTGGGGTGTGCCTGGGGTGTCAGAGATGTGCCTGTGAGGTGACAGTGGGTACCTGGGTGTCAGAGGTGTGCCTCAGGGTGTCAGTGTGCATGGAGGTGTCAAAGGTGTACCTGTGGTGTCAGCGGTGTGCCTGGGGTGTCAGAGGTGTGCCTGGGAGTTTCTGAGGGTGTGCCTGGGGAGTGTCTGAGGTGCCTGGGAGAGTCTGAGGTGTGCCTGGGGAGTGTCAGAGGTACCAGGGGTGTCACAGGAGAACCTGGGGCGTGAGGAGGTGTGGCTGCAGTGTGGGGGTGTGCCTGGGAGAGTCTGAGATGTGTGCCTGGGGTGTCAGGGGAGAACCAGGGAGTCAAGAGGTGTGCCTGGGAGTGTCAGAGGTGTGCCAGGGAGTGTCTAAGGTGTACTTGCAGGGAGTGTCAGAGGTGGCACCAGGGGGTGTCAGAGGAATGCCTGGGAGTGTTGGGGTGTGCCTGTGGCAGTGTCAGAGGTGTGTCTAGGAGTATCGGGAGGTTTTGCCTGGGAGTGTCAGTTGTGCCTGGGGTGTCGGAGAGCCCGGACCTGGAAGTGTCAGAGGTGTGCACACACCTGGGGTATCAGAGGTGTGCCTGTTAGTGTCAGAGGTGTACTTAGAGATGTCAGAGGTATGCAGGAGTGTCAGTGGAAGAGTGCACCAGGGGTGTCAGAGTTGTGCCTGGGGTGTCAGAGGTGCACTTGGGAGTGTCAGAGGTGCACCTTGGAGTGACTGGTGTACCTGGCAGTGTCTGGGAGTGTGCCTGTGGCAGTGTCTGAGGTGTGCCTGGCAGTGTCAGCGTTGCCTGGAGTGTCAGCGGTGTGCCTCAGTGTTAGGCGTGCATCGAGGGAGTGACAAGAGGTAGGTAGGGTGTCAGAGGTGTACCTGGGAGTGTGAAGTGTGCCTGGAAGGTGTCTGGGGTGTGCACCAAGGTGTCAAGGTGTGCCTGGGAGTGTCCAGAGGTGTACCTGGGGGAGTGTCAGAGGTGTGCCTGGGAATTAATCAGAGGTGTGCCTGGGGTGTCAGGTGTGCCTGGGGTGTGGGGGTGTGCCTAGGGTGTCGGAGGTGTACCTGGAATTGTCATGGTGTACCCTGGAGTGTCTGGTGTACATGGGGAGTGTCAGAGGGTGTGCCTGGGAGTGTCAGAGGTGCACTTGGGAGTGTCAGAGGTGCACCTTGGAGTGTCTGAGGTGTACATGGGCGTGTCTGGGGGTGTGCCTGGCAGTGTCTGGTGTGCCTGGCAGTGTCAGCAGTGTGCCTGGGAGTGTCAGCGGTGCTTGGGGAGTGTTAGGGGTATATCAGGGAGTGACAGAGGGTACACCTAGGAGTGTCAGAGGTGGCCTTGCAAGTGTCAGAGTTGTACCTGGGAATTATCGGAGGTGTACTAGGAGTGTCACAGGTGTGCCTAGAATTGTCAGAGGTGTACCTGGGAGTGTCAGATGTGTATCTGGGAGTGTTGGACGTGTGCCTGGGGGAGTGTCAGAGGTGTGACAGGGAATGTCAGTGGAGAGCCTGGGAGTGTCAGAGGTGTGCCTGGGGAGTGTCGGGAGGTGTACTGGGGAGTGTCAGAGTGTACCAGGGAGTGTCAGTGGAGTGCAGGAGTGTCAGAGGTTTGCACAGGAGTGTCAGAGGGGTACAGGTGTCAGAGGAGTACCTGGGAGTGTCTGGGTGTGCCTGGGGTGTCTGGTGTACCTAGGGTGTCTGGGAATGTACCTGTGAGTGTCAGAGAATGCCAGGGCTGGGAGTGTCAGAGGTGTACCTGGGAGTGTCGGAGGTGTACCTGGGAGGTCAGGGGTGTACCAGGGAGGTCAGTGAGTACCTGGGAGTGTCAGAGGTTTACCTGGGAGGTCAGAGGAGTACCTGGGAGGCCAGAGTACCTGGGAGTGTCTGAGGTGTACCTGGGAGGTCTGAGGTACCTAGGAGTGTCTGATGTACCTGGGAGTGCTGGGGAGAACACCAGGAGCGTCACAGGAGTGCCTGGGAGGTGTGTGAGGTGTACCTGGGAATGTGAGAGGTGTACCTGGGAGAGGAGAGGTGTACCCAGGGAGTGTCTGGTACCGGAGTGTCAGAGGTGTACCTGGGAGTGTCTGAGGTGTACCTGGGAGTGCCTGAGGTACCTGGAGTGTCAGGGGAGAACCAGGGAGTGAAAGAGGTACCTGGGAGGTCAGAGGTGTACCTGGGAGGCTGGAGAGGTACCTGGGAGGACGGGAGGTGTTCCTGGGAGTGCCGGAGGTGTACCTGGGAGTGCAGAGGTGTACCTGGGAGTGTCAGAGGTGTGCCTGGGAGTATCTGAGGTGTACCTGGGAGTGTCTGAGGTGTACCTGGGAGTGTCAGAGGTGTACCTGGGAGTGTCAGAGATGTACCTGGGAGTGTGAGAGGTGTATCTGGGAGTGTTGGACGTGCACCAGGGAGTGTGTGTCAGGAGGTACCTGAGAGTGTCGGAGGTGTACCTGGGAGTGTAAGCTACTCCGGGGAGTGTCGGGAGGTGTAACTGGGAAACGTCAGAGGTGTACTTGGGAGAGTGTCAGCGTGTGTACCTGGGAGTGTCAGAGGTGTATCAGGGAGTGACAGAGGAGCACCCAGGAGTGCTGGGAGGTGTACCTGGGAGGTCAGAGGTACCCTGGGAATATCGGAGGTGGCCTGGGAGGCTGGGGAGACACCCTTGGGAGGCCGGGGAGGTGTATCTGGGAGGCGGATGTTTTCCTGGGAGTGTCAGAGGTGTTCCAGGGAATGTCAGGAGCACCTGGGAGGCCAGAGGTGTACCTGGAGCCAGAGGTGCACGGATTGCCTGGGAGGTGTACCTGGGAATGCTAGGAGGTACCTGGAGGTCAGAGGTGTACCTGGGAGCAAGTCGGGAGGCACTTGCGGAGTGTGAGAAGTGTACCTGGAGTGTCTGGGGTACCTGGAAGTGTCTTGGGGTGTACCTGAGAGTGTCTGAGGTGCACAGAGGTGTACCTGAGTGGTCAGGGTGTACCAGGAGCAACAGTGAGCACCTGTGAGTGTCAGGGGTGTACATGGGAGTGTCGGAGGTGGTCAAGCAGTGTCAGAGGTGTACCTGGCAGTGTCAGCGGTGTACTGGGAGTGTCACAGGTGTGCCTGGGAGCAAGCCAGAGAGGTGTACCTGGGAGTGTCTGGGTACCTGGGAGTGTCAGAGGTGTACCTGGGAGGTTTGGGTGTACCAGGGTGTGTGGAGGTCAGAGGTGTACCTGGGAGTGTCTGAGGTGTACCTGGGAGGTCAGAGGTGTACCTGGGAGTGTCTGGGGTGTACCAGGGAGTGTCAGTGGAGCACCTGGGAGTGTCAGAGGTGTACCTGGGAGTCTCAGAGATGTACCTGGGAGTGTCAGAGGTGTATCTGGGAGTCCGGACGTACCTGGAGGTCAGTGGGAACTAGGAATGTCAGTGGAGCACCTGGGAGTGTGTGTGTACTGGGAGTGTCAGGAGATGACCTGGGAGTGTCAGAGGTGTACCTGGGAGTGTCAGAGGTGTACGGGAGTGTCAGAGGTGTAACCTTGGAGTGTCAGGAGGTGTACCTGGGAGTGTCAGAGGTGTACCTGGGAGTTTCAGAGGTGTACATGGGAGGTCAGAGGTGTACCTGGGAGTGTCGAGTGTACCTGGGAGTGTCAGAGGTGTACCTGGGAGGTCAAAGGGTGTACCTGGGAGTGTCAGAGGTGTACCTGGAGTGTCAGAGGTGTGCCTGGGAGTGTCGGAGGTGTACCTGGGAGTGTCAGAGAGGTACCTGGAGTGTCTGAGGTGTACCTGGGAGTGTCAGAGGTGTACCTGAGAGTGTCGGAGGTGTACGTGGCATGGGAGTGTCAGAGGTGTACCTGGGAGGTCAGAGGTGTACCTGGGAGTGTGAGACGTACCTGGGAGTGTCAGAGGTGTACCTGGGAGGTCAGAGGTGTACCTGGGAGTGCTGGAGTACTGGGAGGTCAGTGTGTACCAGGAGTGTCAGAGGTGTACCTGGGAGTGTCAGGAGGTGTACCTGGAGGTCAGAGGTGTACCTGGGAGTGTCAGAGGTACCTGGGAGTGTCAGAGGTACCGGGAGGCCAGAGGTGTACCTGGGAGTGTCAGAGGTGTACCTGGGAGTGTTGGCGGAGGAGTACCTGAATGCAGAGGTGTACCTGGGAGTGTCAGAGGTGTACCTGGGAGTGTCAAAGGTGTACCTGGGAGTGTCAGAGGTGTACCTGGGAGTGTCAGAGGTGTACCTGGGAGTGTCAGAGGTGTACTTGGGAGTGTCGGAGGTGTACCTGGGAGGTGAGAAGTATACCTGGGAGGTCTAGGTGTACCTGGGAGTGTCAGAGGTGTACCTGAGAATGGTGGAGGTGTACCTGGGAGCAAGAAGGTACCTGGGAGCATGGAGGTGTACCTGGGAATGTCAGAGGTGAACTTGGGAGTGTCAGAGGTGTACCTGGGAGTGTTAGAGGTATCAGGAGGACAGAGAGTACCTAGGAGTGTCAGAGGTACTGGAGCAGTCAGAGGTGTACCTGGGAGGTCAGAGACAGCCTGGGAGCATCGGAGGTGTATCTGGGAGCAAGGAGTGCCCTGGGAGTGTCAGAGGCCAGGAATGCTGGGTGAGTACCTGGGAGTGTCAGAGGTGTACCTGGGAGTCAGAGAGGTGGCCCTGAGTGTCAGAGGCCTGGGAGTGTCAGAGGTACCTGGAGTGTCAGAGGTGTACCTGGGAGGCACGGGAGGTGTACCTTGGAGTGTGAGAGGTGTACCTGGGAGTGCCTGGGATGTACCTGAAGTGTTCAAATTGGGAGTGTCCGAGGTGTACCTGGGAGCAGCCAGAGGTGTACCTGGGAGCAAGCTGGGAGTGGAGGTCAGAGGTGTACCTGGAGGGTCTGAGGTGTACCTGGGAGTGTCTGGAGGTGCACCTGGCAGGCCTGAGGTGTACCTGGGAGTGTCAGTGTGCCTGGGAGGTCAGGCACCTGGGAGCATCGGAGGTGTACCTGGGAGTGTCAGAGGTGTACCTGGGAGGTCAGAGGTGTACCTGGGAGGTCGTGGAGGTGTACCTGGGAGGTGAGAAGGTGCATACCTGGGAGTGTCTAGGTGTACCTGGGAGTGTCAGAGGTACCTGAGAATGTCGGAGGTGTACCTGGGAGTGTAAGAAGTGTACCTGGGAGGTCGGAGGTGTACCTGGGAATGTCAGAGGTGAACTTGGGAGGTCAGCGGTAACGGAGCAGCAGAGGTGTATCAGGGAGTGATGAGGAGTACCTAGGGAGTGTCAGAGGTGTACCTGGGAGTGTCAGAGGTGTACCTGGGAGTGTCAGAGATGTTCCTGGGAGTGTCAGAGGTGTATCTGGGAGTGTTGGACGTGCTCCTGGAGTGTCAGAGGTGTACCAGGAATGTCAGTGGAGCACCTGGGAGGTGTGAGGTGTACCTGGGAGTTTCAGAGGTGTACCTGGGAGTATCAGAGGTGTACCTGGAATGTTAGAGGTGTACCTAGGAGTGTCGGAGGTGTACCTGGGAGTGTCGGAGGTGTACTTGGGAGTGTGAGAAGGTACCTGGGAGTGTCTGATGTACCTGGAAGTGTCTGGGGTGTACCTGAGAGTGTTTGAGGTGTACCTGGGAGTGTCAGGACGTGTCCTAGGAGTGTCAGAGGTGCACTTGGGAGTGTCAGAGGTGCACCTTGGAGTGGTCTGGAGTACCTGGGAGTGTCTGAGGTGTACCTGGCTGTGTCTGAGGTGTACCTGGCAGTGCCAGAGGTGTGCCTGGGAGGCTGGGGAGGTGTACCTGGGAGACGGGAGGTGTACCTGGGAGTGTCACAGGTGTAGCTGGGAGGCCGAGGTGTACCTGGGAGGCCAGAGATGTACCTGGGAGTGTCAGATGTATCTGGGAGTGTTGACGTGCACCTGGGAGGTCATAGGTGTAACAGGAACAGTGGAGTGCCTGGGAGTGTCAGAGGTGTACCTGGGAGTGTCGGAGGTGTACCTGGAATGTCAGGGGTGTACCAGGGAGTGTCAGTGGAGCACCTGGGAGTGTCAGAGGTGTACCTGGGTGTGTCTGAGGTGTACCTGGGAGTGTCAGAGGTGTACTTGGAGTGTCGGAGGTACCTGGGTGTGTGAGAAGTATACCTGGGAGTGTCTGGGGTGTACCTGGAGAGTGTCTGAGGTGTACCTGAGTGTCAGAGGTACCTGGGAAAGTCAGAGGTACCTGGGAGGTCAGGTACCAGGGAGTGCCGGTGGAGCACCTGGAGTGTCAGGGGTGTACCAGGGAGTGTCAGTGGAGTACCTGGGAGGCCAGAGGTACCTGGGAGTGTCAGAGATGTACCTGGGAGGTCAGAGGTGTATCTGAGTGTCGGACGTGACCTGGAGCACAGAGGTGTACCAGGAATGTCAGTGAAGTACCTGGGAATGTCAGAGGTGTACCTGGGAGTGTCAGAGGAGCACCTGGGAGGTCAGAGGTGTACCTGGAGGTCAGAGGTGTACCTGGGAGTGTCAGAGGTGTACCTTGAGTGTCGGAGGTGCACAAGGAGTGTCAGAGGTACCTGGCAGTGTCAGGTGTACCTGGGAGTCTGGGCGGTGGGTACCGGGAGTGTTAGAGGTGCATCAGGAGTGACAGAGGAGCACCTAGGAGTGTCAGAGATGTACCTGGAGTGTGAGAGGTACCTGGGAGGTCAAGAAACTGGGAGGTTGAGGTGTACCTGGGAGTGTCAGAGGTGTACCTGGGAGTGTCAGAGGTGTACTTGGGAGTGTCGGAGGTGTACCTGGGAGTGTGAGAAGTATACCTGGGAGTGTTTAGGGTGTGCCTGGGAGTGTCAGAGGTGTACCTGAGAGTGTCGGAGGTGTACCTGGGAGTGTAAGAAGTTTACCTGGGAGTGTCGGAGGTGTAACTGGGAATGTCAGAGGTGTACTTGGGAGTGTCAGCGGTGTACCTGGGAGTGTCAGAGGTGTATCAGGGAGTGACAGAGGAGTACCCAGGAGTGTCAGAGGTGTACCTGGGAGTGTCAGAGGTGTACCTGGGAATATCGGAGGTGTACCTGGGAGTGTCAGAGATGTTCCTGGGAGGTTGGGAGGTGTATCTGGGAGTGTTGGATGTTTTCCCTGGGAGTTCAGAGGTGCCCAGGAATGTCAGTGGAGTACCTGGGAGTGTCAGAGGTGTACCTGGGAGTTTCAGAGGTGTACCTGGGATTGTCAGAGGTACCTGGGAATGTTGTACCTGGAGTGTCAGAGGTGTACCTGGGAGTGTCGGAGGTACTTGGGAGTGTGAGAAGTGTACCTGGGAGTGTCTGGGGTGTACCTGGAAGTGTCTGGGTGTACCTGAGAGTGTTTGAGGTGTACCAGGAGTGTCAGAGGTGTACCTGGGAGTGTCAGAGGTGTACCTGGGAGTGTCAGGGGTGCACCAGGAATGTCAGTGGAGCACCTGTGAGTGTCAGGGGTGTACATGGAGTGTCGGAGGTGCACAAGGAGTGTCAGAGGTGTACCTGGCAGTGTCAGGGTGTACCTGGGAGTGTCACAGGTGTGCCTGGGAGGCTGGGAGGTGTACCTGGGAGTGTCTGGGGTGTACCTGGGAGTGCCAGAGGTGTACCTGGGAGTTTCAGGTTACAGGTGTGTCAGTGGAGTACCTGGGAGTGTCAGAGGTGTACCTGGGAGGCCAGAGATGTACCTGGGAGTGTCAGAGGTGTATCTGGGAGTCTCGGACGTGTACCTGGGAGTGTCAGTGGTGTACCAGGGAATGTCAGGAGTACCTGGGAGGCCAGAGGTACCTGGAGTCAGAGGAGTACCTGGGAGGTCAGAGGTGTACCTGGGAGGTCGGAGGTGTACCTGGGAGTGTCAGAGGTACCTGGGAGTGCCAGTGAAATTAGCGAGTGTCAGAGGTACCTTGGAGTGTCAGAGGTGTACCTGGGAGTGGGAGGTGTACCTGGAGTTTCAGAGGTGTACATGGAGTGTCTGGAGGTGTACCTGGGAGGTCAGGTGCACCTGGGAGTGGCCAGGTACCTGGGAGTGTCAGAGGTACCTGGGAGTGTCAGAGGTGTACTTGGAGTGTCGGAGGTGCACTGGGAGGTGAGAAGTATACCTGGGAGTGTCTAGGGTGTACCTGGGAGTGTCAGAGGTGTACCTGAGAGTGTCGGAGGTGTACCGGGAGGTAAGAAGTGTCCTGGGAGTGTCGGAGGTGTACCTGGGAATGTCAGAGGCATGGGAGTGTCAGAGGTGTATCTGGAGCAGTCGGACGTGTACCTGGGAGTGTCAGGAGATGTGCCTGGGAGTGTCAGAGGTGCACACCTTGAGTGTCAGAGGTGCACCTTGCAGTGTCTGAGGTGTACTGGGAGTGTCTGAGGTGTACCTGGCAGTGTTCGAGGTGTACGTGGCAGGGCCGGAGGTGTACCTGGCAGTGTCAGCGGTGTACCTGGAGTGTCATGGTGTACCTGGGAGGTTAGAGGTATCAGGGAGTGACAGAGGAGCACCTAGGAGCGTAGGAGGTGTACCTGGAGTGTCAAAGGTGCACCTGGGAGGCTGGGAGGTGTACCTGGGAGTGTCAGAGGTGTACCTGGGTGTGTCAGAGGTACCTGGGGACTGAGTGGGGTACTTGGGAGTGTCGGAGGTGTACCTGGGAGGTGGAGAAGTATACCTGGGAGTGTCTAGGGTGTACCTGGGAGTGTCAGGAGGCACCTGAGAGTGTCGGAGGTGTACCTGGGAGGTAAGAAGTGCACCTGGGAGTGTCGGTGTACCTGGGAATGTCAGAGGTGAACTGGGAGGTCAGTGTGTACCTGGGAGGTTAGAGGTGCATCAGAATGACAGAGGAGCACCTAGGAGGTCAGGAGGTGTACCTGGGAGTGTCAGGAGGTGTACCTGGGAGTGTCAGAGATGTCTGGGAGGTCAGAGGTGTATCTGGGAGTGTTGGGACGTGCTCCTGGGAGTGTCAGAGGTGTACCAGGGAATGTCAGTGAGTACCTGGGAGGTCAGAGGTGTACCTGGGAGTGTCGGAGGTGTACTATGAGTGTGAGAAGTGTCCTGGGAGTGTCTGGGTGTACCTGGAAGTGTCTGGGGTGTACCTGAGAGTGTCTGCGGTGGTGTCCTGGGAGTGTCAGACGTGTGCCCAGGGAGTGTCAGAGGTGCACTTGGGAGGTCAGAGGTGCACCTTGGAGGGACTGAGGTGTACCTGGGAGTGTCTGAGGTGTACCTGGCTGCTCGAGGTGTACCTGGCAGTGTCAGAGGTGTGCCTGGGAGTGTCAGAGGTGTACCTGGGAGGTCGGAGGTGTACCTGGGAGTGTCACAGGTGTAGCTGGGAGTGCTGGGAGGTGTACCTGGGAGGTCAGAGATGTACCTGGGAGTGTCAGATGTATCTGGGAGTAAGGACGTGCACCTGGGAGGTCAGTGAGGTAACAGGAATGTCAGTGAGTGCCTGGGAGGTCAGAGGTTTACCTGGGAGTGTCGGAGGTACCTGGGAATGTCAGGGGTGTACCAGGAGTGTCAGGAGCACCTGGGAGTGCTCAGAGGTGTACCTGGTGTGTCAGAGGTGTACCTGGGAGGGTCAGAGGTGTACTTGGGAGTGTCGGAGGTGTACCTGGGTGTGTGAGAAGTGATACCTGGGGATGTCTGGGGTGTACCTGGAGAGTGTCTGAGGTACCAGGAGTCAGAGGTGTACCTGGGAGTGTCAGAGGTGACCTGGGAGGCTGGGGTGTACCCAGGAGGTCAGGAGTACCCAGAGTGTCAGGTGTACCAGGGAGTGTCAGTGAGTACCTGGGAGGTTGGGGAGGTGTACCTGGGAGGCTGAGATGTACCTGGGAGGTCAGAGGTGTATCTGGGAGTACGGACGTGTACCTGGGAGTGTCAGTGGTGTACCATGGAATGTCAGTGAAGTACCTGGGAATGTCAGAGGTGTACCTGGGAGTGTCAGAGGAGCACCTGGGAAGGTCAGGAGGTGTACCTGGGAGTGCCAGGAGGTGTACCTGGGAGTGTCAGAGGTGTACCTGAGTGTCGGAGGTGTACAAGGAGTGTCAGAGGTGTACCTGGCAGGTCAGGGTGTACCTGGGAGTGTCAGAGGTGTGTAGGGAGTGTCAGTGGTGTACCTGGGAGTGTCTGGGGTGTACCTGGGAGGTCAGGAGGTGGCCCAGAGTGTCTGGGGTGTACCAGGAGTGTCAGTGAGCACCTGGGAGTGCTCGGAGGTGTACCTGGAGGTCAGAGAGTACCTGGGAGGTTGTACCTGGGAGTGTCAGAGGTGTACCTGGGAGGCCAGAGGTGTACCTTGAGTGTCGGAGGTATACAAGGAGGTCAGAGGTGTACCTGGCAGTGCCAGAGGTGTACCTGGGAGTGTCAGGAGATGTACCTGAGTGTCAGAGGTGTATCTGGGAGTGTCGGACGTACCTGGGAGTGTGCAGGTGGTGTACCAGGAATGTCAGTGGAAGCACCTGGGAATGTCAGAGGTACCTGGGAGTGTCAGGAGAGTACCTGGGAGGTCAGGAGGTGTACCTGGGAGTGTCAGAGGTGTACCTGGGAGTGTCAGAGGTACGTTTGAATGTCAGAGGTGTACCTGGGAGTGTCAGAGGTGTACCTGGGAGTTTCAGAGGTGTAATAGGGAGGCTCGGAGGTGCACCGGAGTGTCAAAGGTGTACCTGGGAGTGTCAGAGGTGGGAGTGCCTGGGAGGTGTATCAGGGAGTGACAGAGGAGTACCAGGAGTGCTGGGAGGTACCTGAGTGCTGGAGGCCTGGGAGCAGTCAGAGACGCCTGGGAGTGGTCAGAGGTGTATCTGGGAGCAAGGGACGTGTTCCTGGGAGTGTCATAGGTGTACCAGGGAATGTCAGGTGGAGTACCGGGAGGCCAGAGGTGTACCTGGGAGTTTCAGAGGTGTACCTGGGAGGCAGAGGTGTACCTGGTAATGTTAGAGGTGTACCTGGAGTGTCAGAGGTGCACCTGGGAGTGTCGGAGGTGTACTCTATGAGTGTGAGAAGTGTACCTGGGAGTGTCTGGGGTGTACCTGGAAGTGTCTGGGGTGTACCTGAGAGTGTCTGAGGTGTACCTGGGAGTGTCAGACGTGTGTCAGGGAGTGTCAGAGGTGCACTTGGGAGTGTCAGAGGTGCACCTTGAGGTCTGAGTTGTACCTGGGAGGTCTGAGGTGTACCTGGCTGTGTCTGAGGTGTACCTGGCAGTGTCAGAGGTGTGCCTGGGAGTGTCAGAGGTGTACCTGGGAGATATCGGAGGTGTACCTGGGAGTGTCACAGGTAGCTGGGAGTGTCAGAGGTGTACCTGGGAGGTCAGAGATGTACCTGGGAGTGTCAGATATGTATCTGGGAGTAGTTGGACGTGCACTGGGAGTGCAGGTAACAGGAATGCCTGGGGGTGCCTGGGAGGCTGGGAGGTGTACCTGGGAGTGTCGGAGGTGTACCTGGGAATGTTCAGGTGTACCAGGGAGGTCAGTGGAGTACCTGGGAGGCCAGAGGTGTACCTGGTGTGTCAGAGGTACCTGGGGAGTCAGAGGGTACTTGGGAGTGTCGGAGGTGTACCTGGGAGTGTGAGAAGATACCGGGAGTGTCTGGGGTACCCGGAGAGTGTCTGAGGTGCACATGGTGAGTGTCAGAGGTACCTGTGAGGCTGGGAGGTGTACCTGGGAGGCAGGGCACCAGGAGGCTGGTGGAGTACTGGTGAGTGCCTGGGGGCATGGGAGTGTCGGAGGTGCAAGGGAGTGTCAGGAGGTACCTGGCAGTGCCAGCGGGGTACCTGGGAGGCTGGAGGTGTGCTGTGCTGGGGGTGGTGTACCTGGGAGTGTCTGTACCTGGGAGGCCAGAGGTCCTGGAGTGTAGGTGGGTACCAGGGAGTGTCAGTGGAGCACGGAGGCTGAGGTGTACCTGGGAGGCTGGGAGATGTACCTGGGAGTGTCAGAGGTATCTGGAGGTCGGACGTGTACCTGGGAGGCAGTGGTGTACCAGGGAATGTCAGTGAGTACCTGGGAGTGTCAGAGGTGTACCTGGGAGTGTCAGAGGAGTACCTGGAGTGTCAGAGGTGTACCTGGGAGTGTCAGAGGTGTACCTGGGAGTGTCAGAGGTGTACCTTTGAGTGTCAGAGGTGTACCTGGGAGTGTCAGAGGTGTACCTGGGAGTTTGGGAGGTGCATGGGAGTGTCAGGAGGTGTACCTGGGAGGTCAGTACCTGGGAGGTCAGAGGTGTACCTGGGAGTGTCAGAGGTGTATTTGGGGAGTGTCAGAACTTGGGAGCGCCGGAGGTGCACTTGGGAGTGTGAGAAGTATACCTGGGAGTGCTCAGGTGTCCCTGGGAGTGTCAGAGGTACCTGAGAGTGTCGGAGATGTACCTGGGAGTGTAAGAAGTGTACCTGGGAGTGTCGGAGGTACCTGGAATGTCAGAGGTGTACTTGGGAGTGTCAGAGGTATCTGGGAGGCCAAGGTGTACCTGGGAGTGTCTGAGGTGTACCTGGGAGTGTCAGACGTGTGCCTACGAGTGTCAGAGGTGCACCTGGGAGTGTCAGAGGTGCACCTGGAGTCTGAGGTGTACGTGGGAGTGTCTGAGGTGTACCTGGCTGGTCTGAGGTGTACCTGGCAGTGTCAGAGGTGCTCTGGGAGGCTGGGAGGTACCTAGTATCGGAGGTGTACCTGGGAGGTGGGCAGGTGTAGCTGGGAGTGTCAGAGGTGTACCTGGGAGTGTCAGAGATGTACCTGGGAGTGTCAGATGTGTATCTGGAGTGTGGACGTGCACCTGGGAGTGTCATAGGTGTAACAGGGAATGTCAATGGAGTGCCTGGAGAAGTGTGAGGTACTGGGAGTGTCGGAGGTGTACCTGGGAATGTCAGGGGTGTACCAGGGAGTGTCAGTGGAGTACCTGGGAGTGTCAGAGGTGTACCTGGGAGTGTCAGAGGTGCACATGGAGTGTCAGGAGGTGTACCTGGCAGGTGTCAGCAGCACACCTGGGAGTGTCAGAGGGTGTGCCTGGGAGGTCAGGCAGAGTCCCTGGGAGTGTGAGAGGTACCTGGGAGTGTGTGAGAGGTGTACCTGGGAGTGTAGAGGTGTACCAAGGAGTGTCTTAGGTGTACCTGGGAGTGCAGGAGGTGTACCTGGGAGTGTCTGAGGTGTACCTGGAGTGTCTGAGGTGTACCTGGGAGTGTCAGGGGAGAATCAGGGAATGAAAGAGGTACCTGGGAGTGTCAGAGGTGTACCTGGGAGTGTCGGAGGTGCAGAGAAGTGTACCTGGAGTGTCTGGGGTGTACCTGGAAGTGTCTGGGGTGTACCTGAGAGTGTCTGGAGGTGTACCAGGAGTGTCATTGGGAGGTGGGTACCTGGGAGTGTCAGAGGTGTACCTGGGAGTGTCAGGGGTGTACCACCAGGAGTGCTGGGGTGGAGTACCTGGGAGGTTGGGGGTGTACATGGGAGCAAGTACAAGGAGGTCAGAGAGGTGTACCTGGCAGCAAAGTCAGCGGTGTACCTGCGAGTGTCACACAGGTGCCTGGGAGTGTCAGAGGTACCTGGGAGTGTCTGGGTACCTGGGAGGCTGGGGAGGTGTACCAGGAGTTGGGGTTTACCAGGGTGTGTCAGTGGAGCAAATGAGCAACAGAGGCCTGGGAGCTGAGGGCAACAGGATGGACATGTGCACTGGGAGGTCAGGTGGTGTACCAGGGAATGTCATTGGGTGGAGCACCTGGGAGTGTCAGAGGTGTACCTGGAGTGTCGGAGGCACCTGAGAGTGTCTGGGAGGTGTACCTGGGAGTGTCAGAGGTGCACCTGGGAGGTCAGAGGTACCTGAGTGTCAGAAACAGGAGCAACAGGTGCACTTGAGCAACAGAGGTGTACCTGGGAGGCCAGAAAATTTGGGAGTTTCAGAGGTGCACATGGGATTGTCAGAGGTACCTGGAGGTCAAAGGGCCTGGGAGTGTCAGAGGTGTACCTGGGAGGCCAGAGTATTCAGAGCACAGAGGTGTACTTGGAGCAAATGGAGGTACCTGGGAGTGTGAGAAGACACCAGAGTGTTTCAGGTGCACCTGGGAGGTCAGAGGTGTACCTGAGAGTGTCGGAGGTGCACCCGGGAGTGTAAGAAGTGTCCTGGGAGTGTCGGAGGTACCTGGGAATGTCAGAGGTGTACTGGGAGTGCCAGAGGCCTGGGAGTAAGCTTGGACGTGTACCTGGAGTGTCAGTGGTAAACACCAGGAATGTCAGGTGGAGTACCTGGGAGTGCTTGGGAGGTGCACTTTGGGAGTGTGAGAGGTGCACTGAGGACTGAGGAAAATGGCAGTACCAGGCACCTGGCAGTGCCTGAAACAAGGCAGGCCTGGGAGTGTCATGGTTTACTCTCGAGTAAAATAGACGTGCATCAGGAGTGACAGAGGAGTGTAGGGAGGTTGGAGGTGTACCTGGGAGGTGAGGCGTGTCTTGAAGTGTCTGGGTGTACTCTGGGAATGTTAGGTGTACCTGGGAGTGTCAGAGGTACCTGGGAGTGTCGGAGGTGTACTTCAGGGAGTGTGAGGAAGTGCACCCAGTGTCTGGGGTGGCACCCAAGGGAAGTGTCTGGGGTACCTGGGAGAGTGGCTGAGGTGTACCCAGGGGAGTGTCAGAGGTGTACCTGGGAGCACAGAGGCCTGGGAGTGTCAGGGGTGCACCATGAATGTCAGTGAGCACCTGTGGGAGTGTCAAGGGTGTACATGGAGCAAGCCGGAGGTGTACAAGGAGTGTTGGGGAGGTGTACTTGGCAGCTGCAAAATGGGAGTGTCACAGGTGTGCCTGGGACTGTCAGAGGTGTACCATAGTGTCTGGGTGTACCTGGGAGTGTCAGAGGCAGTGTACCTGGAGTGTCAGGTGTGTACCAGGAGTGTCAGGTGGAGTACCTGGGAGGCCAGAGAGGTGCACCTGAGCACAGACAAACGGGGAGGTCAGAGGTATCTGGGAGCATGGACGGCACTGGAGGCTGGGGTGGTGTACCAGGAATGGTGGAGGCCTGAGCTGATGTGTACCTGGGAGGCACAGAGTGGCCTGGGAGTGCCTGGGAGTGTACCTGGGAGCAACAGAGGTACCTGGGAGTGTCAGAGGTGTACCAGATGTTGGGGTGCACCAGGAGTGTCGTCAAAGGTGTACTTTTGAGCAAGTCAGTGGTGTAATGGGAGTGTCAGAGGGCCTGGGAGTTTCAGAGAGGCAATATGGGGAGTGTCAGAGGTGCAACCTGGGAGTGTCAAAGGTAAAATGGGAGTGTCAGAGGTGGGCACCTGGGAGCTGGGAGGGGGACCATGAGCACAGGGTACTTGGGAGCAAGGAGGTGAACTGGGAGTGAGAAGTGATGCCTGGGAGTGTTCAGGTGGCAACCTGGGAGGTCAGGAGGTGCACCTGAGAGTGTTTTGAGGTTTGGGGAGCAAGGAAGGCACCAGAGGCCGAGGTGTACCCGGGAATGTCGGGAGGCACTGGCTGAGTGATTCAAGGCCTGAGCAAGCCAGGCCTGGGAGAATGTCAGTGGAAAGCACTGGAGGTTGGGGAGGCACTTGGAGTGAGAGGTGCACCTTGGAGTGACTGAGGTACTCTGGCAGTGCCTGAGGTGTACCTGGTAGCAACCTGGTGGGCCTGGCAGCATGGAGGTGCCTGGTAGTGTCATACCTGGGAGTGTCATGGTGTACTCGGAGTGTTAGACGTCCATCAGGGAGGACAGAGGAGCATGTAGGAGTGTCAGAGGTACTCTGGGAGGTGGGAGAAGTGTACCTGAAGTGTTCAGGTACCTGGGAGTGTTAGAGGTACCAGTGTCAGAGGTGCACAGGTGGCCCAGTGTCAGAGGCACCTGGGAGTGTCGGAGGCAATCTGGGAGGTAAGAAGTGTACCCAGGGAGTGTCGGAGGTGCACCTGGGAGCAACACCCAGTGTTCAGAGTGTCTGAGTGGGAGTCAGGTGCCTGAGAGTGTCAGGAGGCACTGGGAGTGTCAGAGGTGCACCTGGAGTGTCTGAGGTGCACATGGGCGTAAGCCTGAGGTGTACCAGGCAGTGTTCGAGGTACCTGGCAGTGTCTGAGGTACCTGGGAGGCCGAGGTGTGCCTGGGAGGCCAGAGGTGTACCTGGGAGACGGGAGGTACCTGGGAGTGTCACAGAAGCTGGAGTGTCAGAGGTGTACCTGAGAGTGTTGGGAGATGTACTGGGAGCAAGCTGGGATGTGTATCTGGGGTGTTGGGCGTGCACCTGGGAGTGTCAGTGAGGGGTAACAGGAATGTCATGGATGGGAGGTCAGGAGGTGGTACCTGGGAGTGTCGCAGTGTACCTGGGAAATTGGGGGTGTGTACCCAGGATGCTGAGCACCTGGGAGTGTCAGCAGGGCACCTTGGGTGTGCTGGGAGGAAAAGCTGGGAGTATCTGGAGGCACCTGGAGTGTCTGAGGTGTAACTGGTGTCTGAGGTGTACCTGGCAGTGTCATGGTGTACCTGGGAGGTCAGAGGTGTGCCTGGGAGGTCAGGGGTGGGTGCCTGGGAGTGCCCAAAATGGGAGCACAGAGGTGTACCTGAGAGTGTCAGGTGTACTCAGGAGGCTGCGAGGCCTGGGAAAACAGGTGGGAGCCAGATGTACCTGGGAGCCAGAAGTGTATCTGGGAGCAAGCCGGATGTACCTGGGAGGCTGGGGTGAAACAGGGAATGCTGAAAATTTGGACAGAGAGCGCACCTGGAGTGTCAGAGGGCACCTGGGAGGCTGGGAGGTGTACCTGGAGTGTCAGAGGTGCCTGAGTGTTGAAAAATCAGAGTGTTTTCAGAGGTGTGCATGGGGAGTGTCAGAGGTGTGCCTGGGGTGTCAAGGTGTGCCTGGGGTGTCAGAGGTGTACCTGGGAGTGTCAGAGGTGTATCTGGGAGTGTGAGAGGTGTGCCTGGGGTGTCGGAGGTGTGCTTGGGGTGTGGGGAAGTATGCCTGGGAGTGTCTGGGGTGTGCCTGGGGTGTCAGGGGTGTGCCTGAGGTGTCGGAGGTGTGCCGGTGTGGGGGGTGTGCCTGGGGTGTCAGTGTGCCTGGGAATGTCAGGGTGGCACTTGGGGTGTCAGAGGTGTATCTGGAGTGTCAGCGGTGTGCCTGGAGTGTCTGGGGTGGCCTGGGGAGTGTCAGACGTGTGCCTAGGTAGTGTCAGGGTGCACTTGGGAGTGTCAGAGGTGCCTTGGAGGGTCTGAGGTGTGCCTGGGAGTGTCTGAGGTGTGCCTGGCTGTGTCTGGGGTGTACCTGGCAGTGTCAGAGGTGTGCCTGGGGTGTCAGAGGTGTGCGTGGGAGTATCGGAGGTGTGCCTGAGTGTCACAGGTGTGGCTGGGGAGTGTCAGAGGTGTGCCTGGGTGTCAGAGATGTGCCTGGGGAGTGTCAGATGTGTATCTGGGGAGTGTTGGACGTGCACCTGGGGAGTGTCATAGGTGTAACAGGGAATGTCAGTGGAGTGCCTGGAGTGTCAGAGGTGTGCCTGGGGTGTCAGAGGTGTACATGGAGTGTCAGAGGTGTACCTGGCAGTGTCAGCAGTGTGCCTGGGAGTGTCAGAGGTGCCTGGGGTATCTGAGTGTACCTGGGGTGTCTGGTGTGGCAGTGTCTGGGGTGTGCCTGGCAGTGTCTGGGGTGTGCCTGGCAGTGTCAGCAGTGTGCCTGGGGTGTCAGCGGTGCACTGGGGAGTGTTAGGGGCATATCAGGGGTGACAGAGGTGCCTAGGGTGTCAGAGGTGTGCCTGGGAGTGTCAGAGGTGTGCCTGGGAGTATCGGAGGTGTGCCTGGGAGTGTCACAGGTGTGCCTGGGGAGTGTCAGAGGTGTGCCTGGGAGTGTCAGATGTGTATCTGGGAGTGTTGGACGTGTGCCTGGGAGTGTCAGAGGTGTAACAGGGAATGTCAGTGGAGAGCCTGGGAGTGTCAAGGTGTGCCTGGGGAGTGTCGGAGGTGTGCCTGGGATGTCAGGGTGTGCCAGGGGTGTCAGTGGGTGCCTGGGGTGTCAGGGTGTGCCTGGGAGTGTCAGAGGTGTGCATGGAGTGTCAGAGGTGTGCCTGGCAGTGTCAGCAGTGTGCCTGGGAGTGTCAGAGGTGTGCCTGGGGTGTCTGGGGTGTGCCTGGGAGTGTCTGGGGTGTGCCTGGGGTGTCTGAGATGTGCCTGTGAGTGTCAGAGAAATAGCAGGGTGTCACAGGGGTGCCTGGGAGTGTGAGGAGGTGTGCCTGGGGTGTGAGGAGGTGTGCCTGGGGTGTGAGAGGTGTGCCAAGGGGTGTCTTGGGTGTGCCTGGGGTGTCAGAGGTGTGCCTGGGGTGTCTGGGGTGTGCCTGGGGTGTCTGGTGTGCCTGGGGTGTCAGGGGAGAATCAGGAGTGAAAGAGGTGTGCCGGAGGTGTCAGAGGTGTGCCTGGGGTGTCAGAGGTGTACCTGGGAGTTATCGGAGGTGTTCCTGGGAGTGTCAGAGGTGTACCTGGGAGTGTCAGAGGTGTGCCTGGGGTGTGAGAGGTGTATCTGGGAGTGTTGGACGTGCCTGGGGTGTCAGAGGTGTAGCAGGGGGTGTCAGAGGTTCACTTTGGAGTGTCAGGGGTGCCTTGCAGTGTCTGAGGTGTGCCTGGGGGTGTCTGAGGTGTGCCTGGGTGTCTGGGGTGTGCGTGGCAGTGTCTGGGGGTGTGCCTGGCAGTGTCAGCGGTGTGCCTGGGGAGTGTCAGCGGTGTGCTGGGGAGTGTTAGGGGTGTATCAGGGAGTGACAAAGTGCCTAGGGTGTCAGGTGTGCCTGGGGTTATCGGAGGTGTGTGGAGTGTCTGGTGTGCCTGGGGTGTCAGGTGTCCTGGGGTGTCAGATGTGTGTCTGGGGTGTTGGACGTGGCCTGGGGAGTGTCAGAGGTGTAACAGGGAATGTCAGTGGGCCTGGGAGTGTCAGAGGTGTGCCTGGGGAGTGTCGGAGGTGTGCCTGGGCGTGTCAGGGGTGTGCCAGGGGAGTGTCAGTGGAGTGCCTGGGGTGTCAGAGGTGTGCCTGGGAGTGTCTGGGTGTGCCTGGGGTGTCAGAGGTGTGCATGGAGTGTCAGGGTGTGCCTGGTGTCAGCAGTGCCTGGGAGTGTCAGGGTGTGCCTGGGGTGTCAGGGTGTGCCTGGGTGTGTCAGGTTGTGCTGCGAGTGTGAGAGTGTGCCTGGGGAGTGTCTGGGGTGTGCCTGGAAGTGTCTGGGGTGTGCCTGGGAGTGTCTGGTGTGCCTGGTGGTGTCAGAGGTGTGCCTGGGAGTGTCAGAGGTGTGCCTGGGGTGTCAGGGTGTGCAGGGGTGTCAGTGGAGTCCTGTGAGTGTCAGGGGTGTACATGGGAGTGTGTCAGGTGACCTAGGAGTGTCAGAGGTGTACCTGGGAGTGTCAGCGGTACCTGGGAGTGTCTGGAGGCCTGGGAGTGCTCAGAGGTGTGCCTGGGAGTGTCAGAGGTGCACTTTTGAGTGTCAGAGGTGCACCTGCAGTGTCTGAGGTGTCCCTGGGAGTGTCAGGGGTGTACCTGGGAGTATCAGAGGTGTACCTGGGAGTAAGGGAGGTTTCCAGGGAGGACAGAGGAGCACCTAGGAGTGTTCGGAGGTGCACCTGGGAGGTCAGAGGTGTACCTGAGTGTCAGAGGTGTACCTGGGAGGTCAGAGGTGTACCTGGGAGGTCAGAGGTGCAACCTGGGAGGTCAGGAGGTGTGCCTGGGAGTGTCTGAGGTGTACCTGGGAGGTCTGAAGTGTACCTAGGAGTGTCTGAGATGTACCTGTGAGTGTCAGAGAAATACTAGAGTGTCAAGGAGTGCCTGGGAGGTGAGAGGTACCTGGGAGGGTGAGAGGTGTACCTGGGAGTGTGAGAGGTGCACCTAGGAGTGTCTTAGGTGTACCTGGGAGTGTCTGAGGTGCACCTGGCAGTGTCTGAGGTGTACCTGGCAGTGTCAGAGGTGTACCTGGGAGTCCTCAGCGGTGTACCTGGGAGTGTCAGAGGTGTTCCAGGGAGTGACAGAGGAGCCCCTGGGAGTGTTAGGAGGTGTACCTGGGAGGTCAGAGGTGCACCTGGGAGGCCAAAGGTGTACCTGGGAGGTCAGAGGTGTACCTGGTGTGTCAGAGGTGTACCTGGGAGTGTCAGAGGTGTACTTGGGGGTCGGAAAACCTGGGAGTGCGATGCTACCTGGGAGTCTAGGGTGTACCTGGGAGGCCAGAGGTGTACCTGAGTGTCGGAGGTGTACCTGGGAGTGTAAGAAGTGTACCTGGCTGTCTGAGGTGCACCTGGCAGTCAGAGGTGTACCTGGGAGTCAGAGGTGTACCTGGGAGTATCGGAGGTGTACCTGGGAGTGTCACAGGTGTAGCTGGGAGTGTCAGAGGTGTACCTGGGAGGTCAGAGATGACCTGGGAGTGTCAGATGGTGTATCTGGGAGTGTCGGACGCACCTGGGAGGACATAGGTGTAACAGGGAATGTCAGTGGAGTGCCTGGGAGGCCAGAGGTAACTGGGAGTGTCGGAGGTGTACCTGGGAATGCCAGGTGTACCAGGGAGGTCAGTGGAGCACCTGGGAGTGTCAGAGGTGGCACCTGGGTGTGGTCAGAGGTGTACCTGGGAGTGTCAGAGGTGTACCTTGGGAGGTCGGATAGAACCTGGGAGTGAGAGTACACCTGGGAGGTCTGGGGTGTACCTGAGAGTGTCTGAGGTGTACCTGGTGAGGTCAGAGGTGTACCTGGGAGGCTCAGAGGTGTACCTGGGAGTGTCAGGGGTGCACCAGGGAGGTCAATGGAGTAACCTGTGGAGGTCAGGGGTGTACATGGAGTTCTGAGGTGTACAAGGAGTGTCAGAGGTGTACCTGGCAGTGTCAGCGGTGTACCTGGGAGGTCAGAGTGTGCCTGGGAGGCCAGTGGTGCACCTGGGAGGTCTGGGGTGTACCTGGGAGTCAGGAGGTACCTGAGAGTGTCAGGGGTGTACCAGGGAGTGTCAGGAGTACCTGGGAGGCTCAGAGGTGTACCTGGGAGTGTCAGAGGTACATGGAGTGTCAGAGGTGTACCTGGCAGTGTCAGAGGTGACCTGGGAGGTCAGAGGTGTACCTGGGAGGTCAGAGGTGTACCTGGGAGGCCAGTGGTGCACCAGGGAGTGTCAGAGGTGTGCCTTGGTCAGAGGTGCACCTGGGAGGTCAGGAGGTGTACCTGGGAGAGGTGTACATGGGATTGTCAGAGGCACTGGGAGAGGTCAGAGGTACCTGGGAGTGTCAGAGGTGTACCTGGGAGCCTGGTGAGTATTTGGGAGTGTCAGAGGTGTACTTGGGAGTGTCGGAGGTACCTGGGAGGTGTGAGAAGCATACCTGGAGGCCCAGGTGTACCTGGGAGTGTCTGGGAGGCACTGAGAGTGTCGGAGGTGTACCTGGGAGTGTAAGAAGTGTACCTGGGAGTGTCGGAGGTACCTGGGAATGTCAGAGGTGTACTGGGAGGTCAGAGGTGTATCTGGGAGTGTCGGACGTGTACCTGGGAGTGTCAGTGGTGTACCAGGAATGTCAGTGGAGTACCTGGGAGTGCTCAGAGGTGCACTTGGGAGTGTGAGAGGTGCACCTGAGTGACTGAGGTACCTGGAGTGTCTGGAGGTGACCTGTGTCTGAGGTACAGTGTCAAGGTTGTACCTTGGGAGTGTTCATGGTACTGAAAAGGACGCATCAGAGTGACAGAGGAGTACGTAGGAGTGTCAGAGGTGTACCTGGGAGTGTGAGAAGTGTACCAATGTCTGGGTACCTGGGAATGTTAGAGGTGTACCTGGGAGGCTGGAACCTGGAGTGTCGGAGGTGAGGAGAAGTGTACTGGCAGTGTTCAAAAAGTGTCTGGGTGTACCTGAGAGGCTGAGGTACCTGGTGAGTGCTCAGAGGTGTACCTGGGAGGTCAGAGGTGTACCTGGGAGTGTCAGGGGTGTACCTAGGATGGTCAGTGGAGCACCTGGGAGTGTCAAGGGTGTCACATGGGAGTGTCGGAGGTGTACAAGGAGTGTCAGAGGTGTACCTGGCAGTGTCAAGTGGTGTACCTGGGAGTGTCACAGGTGTGCCTGGAGTGTCAGGAGGTGTACCTGGGAGTGTCTGGGGTGTACCTGGAGTGGCTCAGAGGTGTACCTGGGAGGTCAGGGGTGTACCAGGGAGTGTCAGTGGAGTACCTGGGAGTGTCAGAGGTGTACCTGGGAGGTCAGAGATGTACCTGGGAGGTCAGAGGTTTATCTGGGAGGTCGGACGTGTACCTGGGAGTGCTGGGTGGTGTACCAGGGAATGTCAGTGGAGTACCTGGGAGGTCAGAGGTGTACCTGGGAGGCCAGAGGAGCACCTGGGAGGTCAGAGGTGTACCTGGGAGGTCAGAGGTACCTGGGAGGTCAGAGGTGTACCTGGGAGGTTGGTGGCACCAGGAGTGTCAGAGGTGTACTTTTGAGTGTCAGTGGTGCAATGGGAGTGTCAGAGGTGTACCTGGGAGTTTCAGAGGTGCACATGGAGGTCAGGGTGTACCTGGGAGTGTCAAAGGTGTACCTGGGAGGTCAGAGGTGTACCTGGGAGTGTCAGAGGTGTATCTGGGAGAGCCGAGGTGTACTTGGGAGTGTCGAGGTACCTGGGAGGAGAGAGACAGACACCTGGGAGGCCCAGGTGTACCTGGGAGTGTCAGGAGGTGTACCTGAGAGTGTCGGAGGTGTACCTGGGAGGCAAGAAGTGCACCTGGGAGTGTCGGAGGTGTACCTGGAATGTCAGAGCACTTGGGAGTGTCAGAGGTGTATCTGGGAGTGTCGTGGACGTGTACCAGGAGCAGTCAGTGGTGTACCAGGAATGTCAGTGAGTACCTGGGAGTGTCAGAGGCACTTGGGAGTGTGAGAGGTGCACCTGGAGTGACTGAGGTGTACCTGGCAGTGTCTGAGGTGTACCTGGCAGTGCCCGGGTACCCAGCAGTGTCAGCAGGCCTGGAGTGGTCATGGTGCACTGAGCAAGTTAGACGCCCATCAGAGGAGGAGAGGCAGAGCGTTGAAAATGGGAGGAAGGTTGGGGGTGTACCTGGGAGGTCAGAGGTGTACCCAGAGTGTCAGAGGTGTACTGGGAGCACAGAGGTGTACCTGGGAGTGTCAGAGGTGTACTCGGGAGGCTGAGTACCTGGGAGTAAGAAGGTACCTAGAGGTCAGAGGTACCAGGCTAACAAATGGAGTGTTCTGAGGTGTACATGGGAGGTCAGAGGTGTGCCTGAGAGTGTCAGGAGGTGCAATGGGAGGCCAGAGGTGCACCTTGGAGTGTCTGAGGTGCACATGGGCGTGCCTGGAGGTGTACCAGGCAGTGTCTGGAGGTGTGCTGGTGGCAGTGTCTGAGGTGTACCTGGGAGTGTTTGGAGGTACCTGGGAGCACAGGCAGCCAGGGAGTGTCAGGAGTACCTGGGGAGTCAGGAGGTGCACCTGGGAGTGCCTGGAGGTGTACCTGGGAGTGTCAGGGAGGCACATGGGAGTGTCAGAGTACCTGGCAGTGTCAGCAGGTACCTGGGAGGTTGGGGAGGTGTGCCTGGGAGGGGTTGAGGTGTACCTGGGAGTGTCGGAGGCATTTGAGGAGAAGTGTACCCCAGAAAAGTTCATGTACCTGGAAGCAATTGGGGTGTACCTGGAGAGTGTCTGAGGCACCAGTGAGGTGTCAGAGGTACCTGGGAGTGTCAGAGGTGTACCTGGGAGTGTCAAGGGCACCAGGGAGTGTCAGGAGCACCCAGATGTTATCTGGGGTAAGCAATGGAGCAAGGTCGGAGGTACAAGGAGTGGTCAGAGGTGTACCTGGCAGTGTTGGGCGGTGCACCTGGGAGTGTCACAGGTGTGCCTGGGAGTGCTGGGGAGGTACTTAAGCGTCTGGGTGTACCTGGGAGGCCAGGGGTACCAGGGTGTGCTGGGGTGAGTACCTGGGAGCAAGCCAGAGGTGTACCTGGGAGTGCTGGGGAGATGTACCCGGAGGTCAGGGGTGTATTCAGAGCGACGGTACCTGGGAGCACAAAGTGGTACCAGGGAATGTCAGTGGAGCACTGGGAGTGCAAGCCGAGGTACCTGGGAGTGCCGAGGAGTTCCTGGGAGGTCAGAGGCACCTGGGAGTGTCGAGGCACTGGGAGTGCTTCTGAGGTGCACCTGAGTGTCAGGGTGTGAAAATGGAGGGAGGCTGAGGTACCTTGGAGTGTCAGAGGTGCACCTGGGAGTGTCAGAGGTGGTACCTGGGAGTTTCAAGAGGCGTGAATGTCAGAGGTGCACCTGGGAGTGTCAAGGTGTACCTGGGAGGCCGAGGCACCTGGGAGCCCAGAGCAGTATTTGGGAGTCAGAGGTGCACTGGAGGAGGTGTACCTGGGGAGTGCAGGCATCAGAGGTGTCTGGGAGGTCAGGTGCACCTGAGAGCAAGTCGGAGGTACCTGGGAGCAGTAAGAAGGTACTGGGAGGAAGGAGGTGTACCTGGGAATGTCAGAGGTGCACTTGGGAGTGTCAGAGGTGTATCTGGGAGCAAGCCTGACGTGTACCTGGGAGGCCAGTGGCACCAGGGAATGTCATGGAGCACCTGGGAGTGTCAGGAGGCACTTGGGAGCAGGGAGAGGCACCTGGAGTGACTGAGGTGTACCTGGCAGTGTCTGGAGGCACCCATGTGCCTGAGGTGTACCTGGCAGTGTCATGTTGTGGCCTGGAGTGTCATGGTGTACCCGGAGTGTTAGACGCATCAGAGTGACAGAGGAGCATGTAGGAGTGTCAGAGGTGCAAAAATGGGAGGAGAAGTGTACCTTGTGAAGTGTCTGGGGTAAATGGGAATGTTAGAGGTACCTGGGAGGCCGGGGGTGTACCTGGGAGTGTCGTGGAGGTGTACTTGCGAGTGTGGGAGAAGTGCACCTTGGCAGTGTCTGGTACCTGGAAGTGTCTGGGTGGTGCACCTGAGAGTGGCTGAGGTGTACCTGGTGAGGCAAGGTCAGAGGGGCACCTGGGAGGTCAGAGGTGAAGGGAGTGTGCACATGGGAGGTCGGAGGTGTACAAGGAGTGTCAGAGGTGTACCTGGCAGTGTGGGGCAGGTGGCCTGGAGTGTCACAGGTGTGCCTGGGAGTGTCAGGAGGTGTACCTGTAGTGTCTGGGGTGTACCTGGGAGGTCAGAGGTGTACCTGGGAGGTCAGGGTACCAGGGAGTGTCAGTGAGTACCTGGGAGTGTCAGAGGTACCTGGGAGGCTGAGAGATGTACCTGGGAGGTCAGAGGTGTATCTGGGAGTGTCGGACGTGTACCTGGGAGGTCAGTGGTGTACCAGGGTCAGTGGAGTACCTGGAGTGTCAGATGTGTACCTGAGTGTCAAGAGAGTACTGGGAGTGTCAGAGGTGTACCTGGGAGGTCAGAGGTGTACCTGGGAGTGTCAGAGGTACCTGGGAGTGTCAGTGGTGTACCAGGGAGGTGTACTTTGAGTGTCAGTGGTGTAATGGGAGTGTCAGAGGTACCTGGGAGTCAGAGGTGTACATGGGAGGTCAGAGGTGTACCTGGGAGGTCAGTGTGTGCCTGGGAGTGTCAGAGGTGTACCTGGGAGGTCAGAGGTGTATCTGGGAGTGTCAGAGGTCTTGGGAGGTCGGAGGTGTAACTGGGAGTGAGAAGTATGCCTGGGAGTGTCTAGGTGCCTGGGAGTGTCAGAGGTGGCCTGAGAGTGTCGGAGGTGTGCCTGGGAGTGTGAGGGGTACCTGGGAGTGTCGGAGGTGTACTGGGAATGTCAGAGGTGTACTTGGGAGTGTGAGAGGTGTATCTGGGAGTGTCGGATGTGCCTGGGAGTGTCAGTGGTGTGCCAGAATGTCAGTGGAGTACCTGGGAGTGTCAGAGGTGCACTTGGAGTGTAGAGGTGCACCTTGGGTGACAGAGGTGTGCCTGTGGCAGTGTCTGGGGTGTACCTGGCAGTGTCTGGGGGTGCCTGGCAGTGTCTGGGGTGTGCCTGGCAGTGTCAGCGTTGTGCCTGGGAGTGTCAGCGGTGTGCCTCAGGTGTTAGACGTCCATCAGGGAGTGACAGAGAGTGCGTAGGAGTGTCAGAGGTGTGCCTGGGAGTGTGAGAGGTGTGCCTTGGGTGTCTGGGGTGTGCAGGGGTGTTGGGGTGTGCCTGGGTGTCAGAGGTGTGCCTGGGTGTCAGAGGTGTGCCTGGGGTGTCAGAGGTGTGCCTGTGTCAGGTGTGCCTGGGGTGTGGAGTGTGCCTGGGGTGTCGGGTGTGCCTGGGGTGTCAGGCGTGTGCCTGGGGTGTCTGGGGTGTGCATGGGGTGTCAGAGGTGTGCCTGAGAGTGTCAGAGGTGCTTGGGGAGTGTCAGAGGTGCACTGTGGGTGTCTGAGGTGTACATGGGCGTGTCAGGTGTGCCAGGCAGTGTCTGGGGTGTGCCTGGCAGTGTCTGAGGTGTGCCTGGGGTGTCAGAGGTGTGCCTGGGAGTGTCAGAGGTGTGCCTGGGGTATCGGAGGTGTGCCTGGGAGTGTCACAGGTGTGGCTGGGAGTGTCAGAGGTGTGCCTGAGGTGTCAGAGATGTACCTGGGGTGTCAGATGTGTATCTCTGGGGAGTGTTGGACGTGCACCTGGGAGTGTCAGAGGTGTGACAGGGAATGTCAGTGGAGTGCTGGGGATGTCAGAGGTGTGCCTGGGGAGTGTCGTAGGTGTGTGCCTGGGAATGTCAGGGGTGTGCAGGGGAGTGTCAGAGTGGAGTGCCTGGGAGTGTCAGCAGTGTGCCTGGGTGTGTCAGAGGTGTGCCTGGGAGTATCTGGGGTGTGCAGGGGTGTCTGGGGTGTGGCAGTGTCTGGGGTGTGCCTGGCAGTGTCAGCGTTGTGCCTGGGGAGTGTCAGGGTGTGCCCTGGGTGTCAGTGGTGTGCCTGGGGAGTGTCTGGGGTGTGCCTGAGTGTCAGAGGTGTGCAGAGGTGTCAGGGTTAGCAGGGAGTGTCAGTGAGTGCAGAGTGTCAGGGGTGTGCAGGTGTCAGAGATGTGCAGTGTCAGAGGGTGTATCTGGGAGTGTCGGACGTGTGCCTGGGAGTGTCAGTGGTGTGCCAGGGGATGTCAGTGGAGTGCCTGGGAATGTCAGAGGTGTGCCTGGGAGTGTCAGAGGAGTGCCTGGGGAGTGTCAGAGGTGTGGGAGTGTGAGGTGTGCCTGGGGTGTCAGAGGTGTGCCTTTGAGTGTCAGAGGTGTGCCTGGGGTGTCAGAGGGTGTGCCTGGGAGTGGTGTACCTGGGAGTGTCACAGGGGTGTGCCAAGAGTGGTCAGTGGTGCAGGAGTGTCAGGGAGGTGTGCCTGGGGTGTCAGAGGTGTGCAGATTAGTCAGAGGTGTGCCTGGCAGTGTCAGCAGTGTGCCTGGGGTGTCAGAGGTGTGCCTGGGGTGTCTGGAGGTGTGCCTGGGGTGTCTGGAGTGTGCCTAGGTGTCACAGGATGTGCCTGTGAGTGTCAGAGAATGCCAGGGGTGTCACAGGGGTGCCTGGGAGTGTGAGGTGTGCCTGGGGGAGGGTGAGGGTGTGCCTGGGGTGTGGGTGTGCCTGGGGTGTCTTAGGTGTGCCTGGGGTGTCAGAGGAGTGTGCCTGGGAGTGTCTGAGGTGTGCCTGGGGTGTGTCTGAGGTGTGCCTGGGGAGTGTCAGGGGGAGAACCAGGGAGTGAAAAGGTGTGCCTGGGGAGTGTCAGAGGTGTACCTAGAGTGTCAGAGGTGTACACAGGGAGTATCAGGAGGTGTTCCTGGGGAGTGTCAGAGTTGTACCTGGGGAGTGTCAGAGGTGTGCCTGGGAGTGTCAGAGAGATGTGCCTGGGGAGTGTGAGTGTATCTGGGAGTGTTGGACGTGCACCTGGGAGTGTCAGAGGAGGTGTGACAGGGAGTGTCAGAGGAATGCCTAGGAGTGTCAGGGTGTACCTGGGGAGTGTCAGCCGGTGTGCCTGGGAGTGCAGGGGTGTGCCTGGGGAGTGTCAGAGGTGTGCCAGAGTGTCAGGTGCACTTTTGGAGTGTCAAGGTGCACCTTGCAGTGTGTCTGAGGTGTGCCTGGAGTGTCTGCAGAGGGTGTGTGCCTGGCAGTGTCTGGGGTGTACGTGGCAGTGGCTGGGGTGTGCCTGGCAGTGTCGGCGGTGTGTGCCTCAGAATTATCCAGCCCGTGTGCAGGTGTTAGAGGGTGTTTCAGGGGTGACAGGGAGTGCCTGGGGTGTTGGGGTGTGTGCCTGCTTAGGTGTCAGGGGTGTGCCTGGGGAGTGTCAGGTGTGCCTGGGGTGTCAGGGGTGTGCCTGGGTGTGTGGGGTGTGCCTGGGGAGTGTCAGAGGTGT
Organism: Homarus americanus; assembly: GCF_018991925.1. Lineage (NCBI taxonomy): Eukaryota > Metazoa > Arthropoda > Malacostraca > Decapoda > Nephropidae > Homarus > Homarus americanus. The sequence continues at coordinate 36,560 of NW_024720057.1, forward strand.
GTGCTTGGGAGTGTCAGGTGTGCCAGAGTGTGAGAGTATGCCTGGGGTGTCTGGGGGTGTGCCTGGGAGTGTCAGGGTGTACTGAGGTGTCGGGGTGTACCTGGGAGTGTGGGGGTGTGCCTGGCTGTGTCTGGGGTGTGCCTGGCAGTGTCCCAGAGGTGTGCCTGGGGTGTCAGGGTGTACCTGGGAGTATCAGGAGGTGTGCCTGGGGAGTGTCACAAGGTGGCTGGGAGTGTCAGAGGTGTGCCTGGGAGTGTCAGAGATGTACCTGGGGAGTGTCAGATATGTATCTGGGAGTGTTGGACGTGCACCTGGGGAGTGAGCATAGGTGTAACAGGGGAATGTCAGTGAGTGCCTGGGAGTGTCAGAGGTGTAACTGGGAGTGTCGGAGGTGTACCTGGGAATGTCAGGGGTGTACCAGGGAGTGTCAGTGGAGTACCTGGGAGTGTCAGAGGTGTACCTGGGTGTGTCAGAGGTGTACCTGGGAGTGTCAGAGGTGTACTTGGGAGTGTCGGAGGTGTACCTGGGAGTGTGAGAAGTATACCTGGGAGTGTCTGGGGTGTACCTGAGAGTGTCTGAGGTGTACCTGGTGAGTGTCAGAGGTGTACCTGGGAGTGTCAGAGGTGTACCTGGGAGTGTCAGGGGTGTACCAGGAGGTCAATGGAGTACCCAGGAGTGTCAGGGGTGTACATGGGAGTTTCGAGGTGGCCAAGGAGTGTCAGAGGTGTACCTGGCAGTGTCAGCGGTGTACCTGGGAGTGTCAGAGGTGTGCCTGGGAGGTCAGTGGTGTACCTGGGAGTGTCTGGGTGTACCTGGGAGTGTCAGAGGTGTACCTGAGTGTCAGGGGTGTACCAGGAGGGTCAGTGGAGCCTGGGAGTGTCAGAGGTGTACCTGGGAGTGTCAGAGATGTACCTGGGAGTGTCAGAGGTGTATCTAGGAGTGTCGGACGTGTACCTGGGAGTGTCAGTGGTGTACCAGGGAATGTCAGTGAGTACCTGGGAGTGTCAGAGGTGTACCTGGGAGTGTCAGAGGAGCACCTGGGAGGCCAGAGGTGTACCTGGGAGGTCAGAGGTGTACCTGGGAGTGTCAGAGGTGTACCTTGAGTGTCAGAGGTGTACCTGGGAGTGTCAGAGGTGTACCTGGGAGTTTCCAGAGGTGCACATGGGAGTGTCAGAGGTGTACCTGGGAGGTCAAAGGTGTACCTGGGAGGTCAGAGGTGACCTGGAGGTCGAGGTGTATCTGGGAGTGTCAGAGGTGTACTTGGGAGTGTCGGAGGTGTACCTGGGAGTGGAGAGGCATGCCTGGGAGTGTCAGGGTGTACCTGGGAGTGCCGAGGTACCTGAGAGTGTCGGAGGTGTACCTGGGAGTGTAAATGTACCTGGGAGGTCGGAGGTGTACCTTGGGAATGTCAGAGGTGTACTTGGGAGTGTCAGAGGTGTATCTGGGAGGTCAGCGGTACCTGGGAGTGTCTGAGGTACCTGGGAGGCCAGACGTGTGCCTAGGAGTGTCAGAGGTGCACTTGGGAGTGTCAGAGGTGCACCTGGAGGGTCTGAGGTGTACCTGGGAGTGTCTGAGGTGTACCTGGCAGTGTCTGAGGTGTACCTGGCAGTGTCAGAGGTGTGCCTGGGAGTGTCAGGAGGTGCAATGGGAGACTGGAGGTGTACCTGGGAGGTCACAGGTGTAGCTGGGAGTGTCAGAGGTGTACCTGGGAGTGTCAGATGTACCTGGGAGTGTCAGATGTATCTGGGAGGCTGGACGTGCACCTGGGAGGCCAGGTGTAACAGGAATGTCAGGGAGTGCCTGGGAGTGTCAGAGGTGTACCTGGGAGGTCGGAGGTGTACCTGGGAATGTCAGGGGTACCAGGAGTGTCAGTGGAGTACCTGGGAGTGTCAGGAGGTGTACCTGGGAGTGTCAGAGGTACATGGAGTGTCAGAGGTACCTGGCAATGTCAGCAGTGTACCTGGGAGTGTCAGAGGTGTGCCTGGGAGTATCTGAGGTGTACCTGGGAGTGTCTGAGGTGTAACTGGCAGTGTCTGAGGTGTACCTGGCAGTGTCTGAGGTGTACCTGGCAGTGTCAGCAGTGTACCTGGGAGTGTCAGCGGTGCACTTGGGAGTGTTAGAGGTGTACCTGGGAGTGTCAGATGTGTATCTGGGAGTGTTGGACGTGTACCTGGGAGTGTCAGAGGTGTAACAGGGAATGTCAGTGGGAGCCTGGGAGGGTCAGAGGTGTACCTGGGAGTGTCGGAGGTGTACCTGGGAGTGTCAGGGTGTACCAGGGAGGTCAGTGGAGTACCTGGGAGGTCAGAGGTGTACCTGGGAGTGTCAGATGTATCTGGGAGTGTTGGACGTGTACCTGGGAGTGTCAGAGGTGAACAGGAATGTCAGTGGTGTGCCTGGGAGTGTCAGAGGTGTACCTGGGAGTGTCGGAGGTGTACCTGGGAGGCTCAGGGTGTACCAGGGAGGTCAGTGGAGTACCTGGGAGTGTCGAGGTGTACCTGGGAGGTCAGAGGGGTGCACATGGAGTGTCAGAGGTGCACCTGGGAGGTCAGGCAGTGGCACTGGAGTGTCAGAGGTGTGCCTGGGAGTGTCCTGAGGGTACCTGGGAGAGTCTGAGGTGTACCTAGGAGTGTCTGAGATGCACCTGTGAGTGTCAGATTACAACAGGAGGTCACAGGAGTGCCTGGGAGTGAGAGGTGTACCTGGGAGGGGTGGAGAGGTGTACCTGGGAGTGTGAGAGGTGCACTGGGAGCGTCAGGTGTACCTGGGAGTGTCAGAGGTGTACCTGGGAGTGTCTGAGGTGTACCTGGGAGTGTCTGAGGTGTACCTGGGAGTGTCAGGAGAATCAGGGAGTGAAAGAGGTGTACCTTGGAGAGTCAGAGGTGTACCTGGGAGGTCAGAGGTGTACCTGGGAGTATCGGAGGTGTTCCTGGGAGGTCAGAGGTGTACCTGAGGAGTGTCAGAGGTGACCTGGGAGGCTGAGGCTCAGGGATGCACCTGGGGAGTGTGGGAGGTGTATCTGGGAGTGTTGGACGTGCACCTGGGAGGCCAGAGGTGCACGGGGAGGTCAGATGTTCACTTTTGAGGTCAGAGGTGCACCTTGCAGTGTCTGAGAGGTGTACCTGGGAGTGTCAGAGGTGTACCTGGGAGGCCAGAGGTGTACCTGGGAGTGTCAAAGGTGTACCTGGGAGGTCAGAGGCACCTGGGTGTGTCAGGAGGTGTACCTGGGAGTGTCAGAGGTGTAATTTGGGAGGTCGGAGGTGCACCTGGGATTGTGAGAAGTATACCTGGGAGTGTCTGGGGTACCTGAGAGAGTGTCTGGAGGTGTACCTGGTGAGTGTCAGAGGTGTACCTGGGAGTGTCAGAGGTGTACCTGGGAGGTCAGGGGTGCACCAGGAGCATCAGTGGAGCAATCTGGGTGAGCGTCAGGGTGCACACAAGCGTCGGAGGGTGCGCCGGGCTGTGAGGTCAGAGGTGCACCTGGCAGTGTCAGCGGTGCACCTGGGGAGGCCAGAGGTGTGCCTGAGGTCAGAGGTGTACCTGGAAGTGTCTGGGGTGTACCTGGGAGGCCAGGAGGTGCACCTGGGAGTGTCAGGGTGCACCAGGGAGGCCAGTGAGTACCTGGGAGTGTCAGACGTACCTGGGAGGTCAGAGATGTACCTGGGAGGCCTGGCAGGGTGTATCTGGGAGTGTCGGACGCACTGGAGTGCTCAGTGGTGCGGGAATGTCAGTGAGCACTGGGAGTGCTCAGAGGTGGGCACCTGGAGTGTCAGAGGATGACCTTGGCGTGTCAGTGGGAGTACCTAGGAGTGTCAGGAGGTGTGTCTGGGAGTGCTCAGATGTGGGGTATCTGGGAGTGTTGGACATGTCTCGGGAGTGTCAGATGCAGTAACAGGAACGTCAGTGATATCTGGGATGTCAGAGGTGCACCTGGGAGGCCGGAGGTGCACCTGGGAGGCCAGGGTGCACCAGGAGTGGCCTGTGGAGCACCTGGGAGGTCAGAGGTGTACCTGGGGAGGTCAGAGGTGTACATGGAGTGTCAGAGTGCACTGGCAGTGTCAGCAGTGCACCCGGGGAGTGTCAGAGGTGTGCCTGGGAGTGTCTGAGGTGTACCTGGGAGTGTCTGAGGTGTACCTAGGAGTGTCTGAGATGTACCTGTGAGTGTCAGAGAAATAGCAGGGGAGGTCACAGGAGTGCCTGGGAGTGTGAGAGGTGTACCTGAGTGTGAGAGGTGCAATCTGGGAGTGTGAGAGGTGCACCAAGGGAGGTCTAGGGTGTACCTGGGAGTGTCAGAGGTGTACCTGGGAGTGTCTGAGGTGTACCTGGGAGGTCTGAGGTGTACCTTGGGAGGCTCAGGGAGAATCAGGGAGTGAAAGAGGTGCACCTGAGTGTCAGGAGGTGCACCTGGGAGTGTCAGAGGTGCACCTGGAGTATCGGAGGTGTTCCTGGGAGGCTGTGGGAGGTGTACCTGAGAGTGTCAGAGGTGTACCTGGGAGTATCAGGGATGCACCTGGGAGTGTGAGAGGTGTATCTGGGAGTGTTGGACGTGCACCTGGGAGTGTCAGAGGTGTAACGGGGAGTGTCAGAGGTTCACTTTTGAGTTTCAGAGGTGCACCTTGCAGTGTCTGGAGGGGTGTACCTGGGAGTGTCTGAGGTGTACCTGGCAGTGTCTGAGGTGTACGTGGCAGTGTCTGAGGTGTACTGGCAGTGTCAGCGGTGTACCTGGGAGGCCAAGTGGTGTACCTGGGAGTGTTAGGAGGTGTATCAGGGAGTGACAGAGGAGTTCCTAGGAGTGTCAGAGGTGCACCTGGGAGCAACAGAGGTGCACCCAAGTGTCAGAGGTGCACCTGGGAGTAAATGGAGGTGCACTTGGAGTGCTCTGAGGTGCACCTGGGAGTGTGAGAAGCATACCTGGGGAGTGTCTGGGGTGCACCTGGAGTGTCTGAGGTGTACCTGGTGAGGCCAGAGGTACCTGGGAGGCCAGAGGTGCACCTGGGAGTGTCAGGGTGCACCAGGGAGCATCAGTGGAGTACCCAGGAGTGTCAGGGTGCACGTGGGAGGTCGGAGGGCTGCGTGTCAGAGAGGGCCTGGCAGTGTCAAGTGGTGTACCTGGGAGTGTCAGAGGTGTGCCTGGGAGTGTCAGGAGGTGTGCCTGGGAGTGTCTGAGGTGCACCTGGAGTGTCAGAGGTGTACCTGGGAGTCAGGGGTGTACCAGGGAGTGTCAGTGGAGTACCTAGGGAGTGTCAGACGTGTACCTGAGAGTGTCAGAGATGCACCTGGGAGGCTCATAGGTGCATCTGGGAGTGTCGGACGTGTAAATCTGGGAGGTCAGTGGTGTCACCAGGAATGCCAGTGGGAGCACCTGGGAGGACAGTGGTGCACCTGGGAGGTCAGAGGATGACCTGGGCGTGTCAGAGGTGTACCTGGGAGTGTAAGAGGTGTACCTGGGAGTGTCAGGAGGTGTACCTTGGAGTGTCGAGGTGTACCTGGGGAGGCTCAGAGGTGTACCTGGGAGTTTCAGGAGGTGTACATGGGAGGTCAGGGAGAATCAGGGGAGGAAAGAGGTGTGTCTTGGAGAGTCAGAGGTACCTGGGAGTGTCAGAGGTACCTGGGAGCATCGGAGGTGTTCCTGGGAGTGTCAGAGGTGTACCTGGAGAGTGTCAGGAGGTGTACCTGGGAGTGTCAGGGATGCACCTGGGAGTGTGAGGTGTATCTGGGGAGTGTTGGACGTGCACCTGGGAGTGTCAGAGTAACGGGGGAGTGTCAGAGGTTCACTTTTTGAGTGTCAGAGGTGTTAACCCGGCAGTGTCTGAGGTGCACCTGGGAGTGTCAGAGGTGTACCTGGGAGGCCAGAGGTGTACCTGGGAGGCCAAGGTGTACCTGGGAGGTCAGAGGTGTACCTGGGTGTGTCAGGGAGGTGTACCTGGAGGCCAGAGGTGTACTTGGGAGTGTCGGAGGTGTACCTGATTGTGGAGAAGTATACCTGGGAGTGTCTGGGTGTACCTGAGAGTGTCTGAGGAGCACCTGGTGAGTGTCAGAGGTGTACCTGGGAGTGTCAGAGGTGTACCTGGGAGTGTCAGGGGTGTACCAGGAGTATCAGTGTAGTACCTGTGAGTGTCAGGGGTGCACATGGGAGTGTCGGAGGTGTACAAGGAGTGTCAGAGGTGCACCTGGCAGTGTCAGTGTGCAATCTGGGAGGTCAGAGGTGTGCCTGGGAGTGTCAGGAGGGGTGCAATCTGGAAGGTCTGGTGCACCTGGGGAGTGTCAGAGGTGTACCTGGGAGGTCAGGGGTACCAGGGAGGTCAGTGGAGGCCTGGGAGTGTCAGACGTACCTGGGAGGCCAGAGATGTACCTGGGAGGCCATAGGTGTATCTGGGAGTGTCGGACGTGTACCTGGGAGTGTCAGTGGTGTACCAGGGAATGTCAGTGGAGCACCTGGGGAGGCCAGAGGTGCACCTGGGAGGCCGGGGAGGGACGACCTGGGCGTCAGTGAGTACCTGGGGAGTGTCAGAGGTGCACCTGGGAGGTCAGATGTATCTGGGAGTGTTGGACGTGTCTCGGGGAGTGTCAGAGGTGTAACAGGGAATGTCAGGAGCCTGGGAGTGTCAGAGGCAATCTGGGAGTGTCGGAGGTGCAATCTGGGAGGCCAGGGTGTACCAGGGAGGTCAGTGATCTGGGAGGGTCAGAGGTGCAATCTGGAGTGTCAGAGGTGTACATGAGGCGGGTCAGAGTGCACCTGGCGTCAGCAGTGCACCTGGGAGTGTCAGAGGTGCCTGGGAGGGGTCTGAGGTGCACCTGGGAGTGTCTGAGGTGTACCTAGGAGTGTCTGAGATGCACCTGTGAGGTCAGGAGAAATAGCAGGAGGTCACAGGAGTGCCTGGGAGTGTGAGAGGTGCACCTGGGAGTGTGAGAGGTGTACCTGGGAGTGTGAGGAGGTGTACCAAGGAATGTCTTAGGTGTACCTGAGTAAGTCAGGAGGTAAAACCTGGGAGTGTCTGAGGTGTACCTGGGAGTGTCTGAGGTGCACCTGGGAGGCCAGGAGAATCAGGGAGTGAAAGCAGTGTGCACCTTGGAGTGTCAGAGGTGCACCTGGGAGGTCAGAGGTGCAAATCTGGGAGTATCGGAGGTGTTCCTGGAGTGTCAGAGGTGGCACCTGAGAGTGTCAGAGGTGTACCTTGGGAGTATCAGGGATGCACCTGGGAGTGTGAGAGGTGTATCTGGGAGTGTTGGATCGCACCTGGGAGGTCAGAGGTGCACCTTTGCAGTGTCTGGAGGCACCTGGGAGTGTCTGGAGGTGTACCTGGCAGCGTCTGAGGTGTAATGGCAGTGTCTGAGGTGTACCTGGCAGTGTCAGCGGTGCACCTGGGAGTGTCAGCGGTACCCGGAGTGCTAGGAGGTGCATCAGGAGGACAGAGGTCTCTAGGAGTGTCAGAGGTGTACCTGGGAGGCTGTGGAGGCAATCTGCGTGTCAGGAGGTGTACCTGGGAGCGTCAGAGGTGCACTCTGGGAGGTCGGAGGTAAATCTGGAGTGTGAGAAGCTTACACCTTGGGAGCGTCTGGGGTGCAACTTATATGTCTGAGGTGCAAATCTGGTGAGCAACAGAGGTGCACCTGGGGAGTGCTCAGGAGGTGCACCTGGGAGTGCTCAGGTGTACCCAGGAGCATCAGCGGGAGCACCCAGAGGTCAGGGGTGCACATGGGGTGTCGGAGGTGTACAAGGCGTGTCAGAGATGCAATCTGGCAGTGTCAGCAGTACCTGGGAGTGTCAGGAGGTGTGCCTGGGAGTGTCAGAGGCTTTACCTGGGAGTGTTGGAGGTGCAACCTGGGAGGCCTGGGGAGGTGCACCTGGGAGTGTCAGGGGTGTACCAGGAGTGCTGGTGGAGCACCTGGGAGTGCCTGGTGACGTGCACCTGAGGAGTGCTCAGATGCACCTGGGAGTGCTGGCAGGTGTATCTGGGAGTGTCGGACGTGTACCTGGGAGTGTCATGGTGTACTCAGGAATGCCAGTGGAGCACCTGGGAGGCCAGTGGTGTACCTGGGAGTGTCAGAGGATGACCTGGGCGTGGCCAGAGGTCGTGGCCAGAGGTGTACCTGGGAGTGTAAGAGGTGTACCTGGGAGGGTCAGAGGTGTACCTGAGGCAGAGGTGTACCTGGGAGTGTCAGAGGTGTACCTGGGAGTTCTCAGAGGTACATGGGAGTGTCAGGTGCACCTGGGAGTGTCAGAGGTTTACCTGGGAGTGTCAGAGGTGTATCTGGGAGTGTCAGCGGTAACCTGGGAGTGTCTGAGGTGTACCTGGGAGTGTCAGACGTGTGCCTAGGAGTGTCAGAGGTGCGCTTGGGAGTGTCAGAGATGCACCTTGAGGGTCTGAGGTGTACCTGGGAGTGTCTGAGGTGCACCTGGCTGTGGCCTGAGGTGTACCTGGCAGTGTCTGGAGGTGTGCCTGAGTGTTAGGGTACCAGGAGGTCAGTGGAGTACCTGGGAGTGTCAGACGTGTACCTGGGAGGTCAGAGATGTACCTGGGAGGTCACAGTATCTGGGAGGTCGGACGTGCACTGGGAGGTCAGTGGTGTACCAGGGAATGTCAGTGGGAGTACCTGGGAGGTGTCAGAGGTGCACCTGGGAGGTCAGAGAGCACCTGGGCGTGTCAGAGGGTGCACCTGGGAGTGACAGAGGTGTACCTGGGAGTGTCAGAGGTGCACCTTGGAGTGTCAGAGGTGTACCTGGGAGTGTCAGAGGCACTGGGAGCTCAGTGTACATGGAGGCTGAGGCACCTGGGAGTGTCAAAGGTACCTGGGAGTGTCAGAGGTGTACCTGGGAGTGTCCGGAGGTGTATCTGGGAGTGTCAGAGGTGTACTCTGGGAGTGTCGAGGGTTCTAAGGTGTACCTGGGAGTGTCAGAGGTACCTGAGAGTGTCGAGGTGTACCTGGAGTGTAAGAAGTGTACCTGGGAGTGTCGGAGGTGTACCTGGGAATGTCAGAGGTGTACTTGGGAGGTCAGAGGTGTACCTGGGAGTGTCAGAGGTGTACCTGGGAGTGTCTGAGGTGTACCTGGGAGGCCGAGGTGCCCTGGGAGTGTCAGAGGCACTTGGAGGCCAGAGGTGCACCTGGAGGGTCTGGAGGTGTACCTGGGAGTGTCTGAGGTGTACCTGGCAGTGTTGGAGGTGTACCTGGCAGTGTCCGAGGTGTAACTGCAGTGTCAGCGGTGTACCTGGGAGTGTTGAGCGGTGCACCTGGGAGTGTTAGAGGTACCAGGAGTGTCGGAGGGGTACCTGGAGTGTCAAAGGTGTACCTGGGAGTGTCTGAGGTACCTGGGAGTGTCAGAGGTGTGCCTCTGAAGTGTCAGGGGGTACCAGGAGTCGTGTGGAGTACCTGGGAGTGTCAGAGGTGTACCTGGGAGTGTCAGAGGTGTACCTTGGAGTGTCAGAGCTGTATCTGGGAGTGTCGGACGTACCTGGGAGTGCTGGGGAGGTGTACCAGGTAATGCTGGGTGAGTACGGGGAGTGTCAGAGGTGTACCTGGGAGGTCAGAGAGGCCTGGGAGTGTGAGAGGTGTACCTGGGAATGCCGGGGAGGTACTGGGAGTGTCAGAGGTGTATCTTGGAGTGTCAGAGGTGTACCTAGGAGTGCAGAGGAACCTGGGAGTGTCAGAGCGGTACCAGGGAGGCAGAGGTGTGCCTGGGAGTGTCAGAGGCCTGGGAATTTCAGAGATGTACCTGGGAGGTCAGAGATGTACCTGAGAGTGTCAGCAGGAGTACCTGGGATTGTCAGAGTGCATACCTGGCAGTGTCAGAGGTGTACCTGGGAGGTCAGAGATGTACCTGGGAGTGTCAGAGATGTACCTGGGAGGTCACAGGAGCACCTGGGATTGTCAGAGGTGTACCTGGCAGTGTAAGAGGCACTCAGGTGTCTGAGGTGTACCTGGGAGTTTTAGAGGTACCTGGGAGTGTCAGAGATGTACCTGGGAGGTCACAGGAGTACCTGGGAGTCTCAGGGGATGTACCTGGGAGCACGAGGTACCTGGGAATATCGGAGGTGTACCTGGGAATATCGAGAAATGTGAATGTCAGGAGTACCAGGAGTGTCATGGAGTACTCAGAGGTTGGGGAGGTGCCTGGGAGTGTCAGTGGTACCTGGGAGTGTCAGAGGTATCTGGGAGAGTCGGATTGTTACCGAGTGCTGAGAAGCACCAGGGAATGTCAGTGGAGTACCTGGGAGTGCTGACCTGGGCAGTGTCAGAGGTGTACCTGGGAGTGTCAGAGGTGTACCTGGGAGTGTCAGGAGGTGTACCTGGGAGTGCTCGGAGGATGTACCTGGGAGTGCCAGAGGTGTGCCTGGGAGTGTCTGAGGTGTACCTGGGAAATGTCTGAGGTGCAACCTGGGAGTGTCTGAGGTGTACCTGGGAGTGTCAGGAAAAGTACCAGGGAGTGTCACAGGAGTGCCTGTGCGTGAGAGGTGTAGCTGCGAGTGTGTGAGAGGTGTACCTGGGAGTGACTGAGGTGTACCTGGAAGTTGGGAGAACCAGGAGTGAAAGAGGTGTACTGGGAGTTCAGAGGTGTACCAGGGAGTGTCTAAGGTGTACCTGGGATTGTCAGAGGTGTACCAGGGAGTGTCAGAGGAATACCTAGGTGTGTTAGGAGGTGTACCTGGCAGTGTCAGAGGTGTATCTAGGAGTATCGGAGGCCTGGGAGTGTCGGAGTTGTACCTGGAGTGTCGGAGGCGGGACCTGGGGGAGCAAGTGTACCTGGGAGTATCAGAGGTGTACCTGGGAGTGTCAGAGGTGTACCTGGGAATGTCAGAGGTATACCAGGAAGTGTCAGTGAAGTACCTGGGAGTGTCAGCGGTGTACCTGGGAGGTCTGAGGTACCTGGGAGGCGAGGTGTGCCTGGGAGTGTCAGAGGTGCACTTGGGAGTGTCAGAGGTGCACCTGGAGGACTGAGGACCTGGCAGTGTCTGAGGTGTACCTGGTATCTGAGGTGTACCTGGCAGTGTCAGCGGTGTACCGGGAGGTTGAAGGGTGTACCTCGGAGTGTTAGGACGTGTATCAGGGAGTGACAGAGGTGTACCTGGGAGTGCTCAGAGGTGTACCTGGGCGTGTCTGGGGTGTACCTGGCAGTGTTTGAGTGTACCTGGCAGTGTCTGGAGGTACCTGGCAGTGTCAGCGTGTACCTGGGAGTGTCAGCGGTGCACTTGGGAGTGATAGAGGTATATCAGGGAGTGACAGAGGAGTACCTAGGAGTGTCAGAGGTGTACCTGGGAGTGTCAGAGGTGTACCTGGGAGTATCGGAGGTGTACCTGGGAGTGTCACAGGTGTACCTGGGAGGTCAGAGATGTACCTGGGAGTGTCAGAGATGTACCTGGGAGTGTCAGATGTGTATCTGGGAGTGTTGGACGTACCTGGGAGTGGGAGGTGTAACAGGGAATGTCAGTGGAGAGTCTGGGAGTGTCAGAGGTGTACCTGGGAGTGCCGGAGGTGTACCTGGGAGTGTCAGGGGTGTACCAGGGGAGTCTGGGGAGACCTGGGAGGCTGAGGTACCTGGGAGGTCAGAGGTACATGGAGTGTCAGAGGAGGTACTCCAGGCCAGCAGGTACCTGGGAGGTCAGAGAGGTGCCTGGGAGTGTCTGAGGTACCTGGGAGTGTCTGAGGTGTACCTAGGGAGTGTCTGAGGTATCCTGGGAGTGTCAGAGAAATACCAGGGAGTGTCACAGAGTGCCTGGGAGTGTGAGAGGTGTACCTGGGAGTGGAGAGGTGCCTGGGAGTGTGAGAGGTGTACCTAGGGAGTGTCTTAGGTGTACCTGGGAGTGTCAGAGGTGTACCTGGGAGTGTCTGAGGTGTACCTGGGAATGTCTGAGGTGTACCTGGGAGTGTCAGGGGAGAACCAGGGAGTGAAAGAGGTGTACCTGGGAGTGTCAGAGGTGAACCTGGGAGTGTCAGAGGTGTACCTGGGAATGTCAGAGGTGTACCTGGGAGTATCGGAGGTGTACCTGGGAGTGTCACAGGTGTACCTGGGAGTGTCAGTGGTGTACCTGGGAGTGTCAGAGATGTACCTGGGAGTGTCAGAGGTGTATCTGGGAGTGTTGGACGTGTACCTGGGAGTGTCAGAGGTGTACCTGGGAGTATCAGAGGTGTACCTGGGAGTGTCAGAGGTGTACCTGGGAGTATCGGAGGTGTACCTGGGAGTGTCACAGGTGTACCTGGGAGTGTCAGAGGTACCTGAGGTGTCAGAGGTGCACCTTGCAGTGTCTGGAGGTGTACCTGGGAGTGTCTGGAGGTGTACCTGGCAGTGTCTGGAGGTGTACCTGGCAGTGTCAGCGGTGTACCTGGGAGGTCAGCGGTGTACCTCGGAGGTTAGGACGTGTATCAGGAGTGACAGAGGAGCAATGGGAGTGTCAGAGGTGTACCTGGGAGAGAGAAGGTACCTGGGAGTGTCAAAAAGCTAGAATGTGAGTGGAGTACCGGGAGGTTGAAGTGTACTCGGAGGTTAGACGTGTATCAGGGAGTGACAGAGGTAACTGGGAGTGTCGGAGGCGGACCTGGAAGTGTCAGAGGTGTACCTGGGAGTATCAGAGGTGTACCTGGGAGTGTCAGAGGTGTACCTGGGAATGTCAGAGGTATACCAGGGAGTGTCAGTGAAGTACCTGGGAGTGTCAGCGGTGTACCTGGGAGTGTCTGAGGTGTACCTGGGAGTGTCAGAGGTGTGCCTGGGAGTGTCATAGGAGCACTTGGGAGTGTCAGAGGTGCACCTTGGAGTGACTGAGGTGTACCTGGCAGTGTCTGAGGTGTACCTGGCAGTGTCTGAGGTGTACCTGGCAGTGTCAGCGGTGTACCTGGGAGTGTCAGCGGTGTACCTCGGAGTGTTAGACGTGTATCAGGGAGTGACAGAGGAGTACGTCAGAGTGTCAGAGGTGTACCGGGGAGTGTGAGAAGTGTACCTGGGAGTGTCTGGGGTGTACCTGGGAGTGTCAGAGGTGTACCTGGGAGTATCGGAGGTGTACCTGGGAGTGTCACAGGTGTACCTGGGAATATAGGAGGTGTACCTGGGAGTGTCACAGGCGTACCTGGGAGTGTCAGAGGTGTATCTGGGAGTGTCAGAGATGTACCTAGGAGTGTCAGAGGTGTATCTGGGAGTGTCGGACGTTTACCTGGGAGTGTCAGAGGTGTACCTGGGAGTGTCGGGAGGTGCCATGGTTGTGTCTGGGTGTACCTGGGAGTATCTTGGGGTGTATCTGGGGAGGTTCTGAGGTGTACCTGGGAGTGTCAGGAGGTGTACCTGGGAGTGTCAGAGGTGTACCCAGGAGTGTCAGGGGTATCAGGGAGTGTCAGTGGAGTACCTGGGAGGTCAGAGGTGTACCTTGGAGTGTCTGAGGCACATGAGGTCAAAGGTGTACCTGGCAGTGTCAGCGGTGTACATGGAGTGTCAGAGGTGTGCCTGGGAGTGTCTGAGGTGTACCTGGTAGTGTCTGAGGTGAACCTGGGAGTGTCTGAGGTGTACCTGGGAGTGTCAGAGAAGTACCAGGGAGTGTCACAGGAGTACCTGGGAGTGTGAGAGCTGTAGCTGCGAGTGTGAGAGGTGTACCTGGGAGTGTGAGAGGTGTACCTGGGAGTGTCAGTGGAGTCCCTGTGAATCTCAAAGGTGTACCTGGGAGTATCAGAGGTGTACCTTGGAATATCGGAGGTGTACCTGGGAGTGTCAGCGGTGCACCTGGGAGTGTTAGAGGTGTATCAGGGAGTGACAGAGGAGTACCTGGGAGTGTCAGAGGTGTACCCGGGAGTGTCAGAGGTGTACCTGGGAGTGTCAGAGGTGTACCTGGGAGTGTCAGAGGTGTACCTGGGAGTGTCAGAGGAGTACCTGGGAATTTCAGAGGTGTACCTGGGAGTGTCAGAGATGTACCTGAGAGTGTCACAGAAGTACCTGGGAGTGTCAGATGTGTACTTGGGAGTGTGAGAGGTGTACCTAGGAGTATCGGAGGTTTACCTGGGAGTGTCGGAGTTGTACCTGGGAGTGTCGGAGGTGTAACTAGGAGTGTGAGAAGTGTAACTGGGAGTGTCAGAGGTGTACCTGGGAGTGTCGGAGGTGTACCTGGGAGTGTGAGAAGTGTTCCTGGGAGTGTCGGAGGTGTACCTCCGAGTGTCAGAGGTGTACCTCCGAGTGTCAGAGGTGTACCTCCGAGTGTCAGAGGTGTACCTCCGAGTGTCAGAGATGTACCTGGGAGTGTCAAAGATGTATCTGGGAGTGTCGGACCTGTACCTGGGAGTGTCAGAGGTGTACCACGGAATGTCAGTGGAGTACATTGGACTGTCAGAGGTGTACCTGGCAGTGTCAGAGGTGTACCTGGGAGTGTCAAAGGTGTATCTGGGAGTGTCAGAGGTGTATTTGGGAGTATCAGAGGTGTACCTAGGAGTGTGAGAGGTGTACCTGGGAGTGTCCGACGGGTACCTGGGAGTGTCGAAGTTGTACCTGCGAGAGTCGGAGGCGGACCTGGGAGTGTCAGAGGTGTACCTGGGAATAACAGACGTGTACCTGGGAGTGTCAGAGTCGTACCTGGGAATGTCAGAGGTATTCCAGGGAGTGTCAGTGAAGTACCTGGGAGTCACAAAGGTGTACCTGGGAGTATCGGAGGTATACCTGGGAGTGTCAGAGGTGTACCTGGGAGTCTCAGAGGTGAAACAGGGAGTGTCAGAGGAGTACCTGGGAGTGTCAGAGGTGTACCTGGGAGTATCAGAGGTGTACCTGGGAGTATCGGAAGTGTATCTGGGAGTGTCAGAGGTGTACCTGGGAGTGTCAGAGGTGTACCTGGGAGTGTCGGAGGTACCTGGGAGTGTAAGAAGTGTACCTAGGGAGTGTCGGAGGTACCTGGAGTGTCAACGGTACCTGGGAGTGTCTGAGGTGTACGTGGGAGGTGTGAGGTGTGCCTGGGAGGTCAGAGGTGCACTTGGGAGTGTCAGAGGTGCACCTTGGAGTGTCTGAGGTGTACCTGGCGTGTCTGGGGTGTACTGGCAGTGTCTGGAGGTGTACCTGGCAGTGTCTGAGGTACCTGGCAGTGTCAGCAGTGTACCTGGAGTGTCATGGTGCACTCTGGGAGTGATAGAGGTATATCAGGAGCACAGGAGGTACCTAGGAGTGTCAGAGGTGTACCTGGGAGTGTCAGAGGTGTACCTGGGAGCACGGAGGTGTACCTGGGAGTGTCACAGGTGTACCTGGGAGTCAGAGATGTACCTGGGAGTGTCAGAGATGTACCTGGGAGTGTCAGATGTGTATCTGGGAGTTGGACGTGTACCTGGGAGTGTCAGAGGTGTAACAGGAATGTCGTGGAGAGTCTGGGAGTGTCAGAGGTACCTGGGAGTGTCGGAGGTGTACCTGGGAGTGTAGGGGTGTACCAGAGAGTGTCAGTGAGTACCTGGGAGTGTCAAGAGGTGTACCTGGGAGGCTCAGAGGTGCATGGAGTGTCAGAGGTGTACCTGGCATGTCAGCAGTGTACCTGGGAGCAGAGGTGCCTGGGAGTGTCTGAGGTGTACCTGGGAGTGTCTGAGGTGTACCTGAGGAGTCTGGAGGTGTACCTGGGAGTGTCAGAGAAATACAGGGAGTGTCACAGGAGTGCCCTGGGAGTGTGAGAGGTACCTGGGAGTGGAGAGGTGTACCTGGGAGTGTGAGAGGTACCTGGGAGTGTGAGAGGTGTACCTAGGAGTGTCCAGGGGTACTGGGAGGTCAGGAGGTGTACCTGGGAGTGTCTGAGGTGTACCTGGGAGTGTCTGAGGTGTACCTGGGAGTGTCAGGGGAGAACCAGGGAGTGAAAGAGGTGTACCTGGGAGTGTCAGGAGGTGTACCTGGGAGGTCAGAGGTGTACCTGGGAATGTCAGAGGTGTACCTGGAGTATCGGGAGGTGTAACCTGGGAGTGTCACAGGTGTACCTGGGAGTGTCAGAGGTGTACCTGGGAGTGTCAGAGATGTACCTGGGAGTGTCAGAGGTGTATCTGGGAGTGTTGGGACGTACCTGGGAGTGTCAGAGGTGTACCTGGGAGTGTCAGAGGTGTGACCTGGGAGTGTCAGAGGTGTACCTGAGCATCGGAGGTGTACCTGGGAGTGTCACAGGTGTACCTGGAGTGTCAGAGGTGTACCTGGAGTGTCAGAGAGATGTACCTGGGAGTGTCAGAGGTGTATCTGGGAGTGTCAGAGGTGTACTAGGAATGTCAGTGAGTACCTGGGAGTGTCAGAGGTGTACCTGGGAGTTTCAGGAGGTGTACCTGGGAGTGTCAGAGGTGTACCTGGGAGTGCCGGAGGTGCACTGGGAGTGTGACAAGTGTACCTGGGTGTGTCAGAGGTACCAGAGTGTCAGAGGTGTACCTGGGAGTGTCAGAGGTGTACCTGGGAGTGTCAGGGGTGCACAAGGGAGTGTCGGTGGTGTGGCCTGGGAGTGTCAGGGGTGTACCTGGGAGTGTCGGAGGTGTACAAGGAGTGTCAGAGGTGCACTGGCAGTGTCTGGGCGGTGTACCTGGGAGGTCAGAGAGGTGCCTGGGAGTGTCAGAGGTGCACCTGGGAGTGTCTGAGGTACCTGGGAGTGTCAGAGAAGCACCAGGAGTGTCACAGAAGTGGCCTGGGAGTGTGGAGAGGTGCACCTGGGAGTGTCAGAGATGTACCTGGGAGTGTCAGAGGTGTGCCTGGGAGTGTCGGGACCTGTACCTGGGAGTGTCAGAGGTACCAGGAATGACAGTGGAGTACTTGTTGGGAGTGTCAGAGGTACCTTGGAGTGTCAGAGG
Organism: Homarus americanus; assembly: GCF_018991925.1. Classification (NCBI taxonomy): domain Eukaryota; kingdom Metazoa; phylum Arthropoda; class Malacostraca; order Decapoda; family Nephropidae; genus Homarus; species Homarus americanus. The sequence goes on from NW_024720057.1 coordinate 53,309, forward strand.
TGTACCTGGGAGTGTCTGAGGTGTACCTGGGAGTGTCAGGGGAGAACCAGGGAGTGAAAGAGGTGTACCTGGGAGTGTCAAAGGTGTACCCAGGGAGTGGCCTGAGGTGTATCTGGGAGTGTTGGGAGGTGTACCAGGGAGTGTCAGAGGAATGCCTGGGAGGTCAGAGGTACCTGGGAGTGTGGAGAGGTACCTGGGAGGAGAGGTGCCCAGGAGGTGCTAGGTACCTGGGAGTGTCAGAGGTGTACCTGGGAGTGTCTGAGGTACCTGGAGTGCCTGAGGTGTACCTGAGTGTCAGGGGAGAACCAGAGTGAAAGACGTGTACTGGGAGTGTCAGAGGTGTACCTGGGAGCACAGAGGTGTACCTGGGAATGTCAGAGGTGTACCTGGGAGCATGGGAGGTGTAACTGGGAGTGTCAAGGTGTACCTGGGAGTGTCAGAGGTACCTGGGAGTGTCAGAGATGTACCTGGGAGAGTCAGAGGTGTATCTGGGAGTGTTGGACGTGGCCTGGGAGTGTCAGGAGTGTACCTGGGAGTGTCAGGTGTACCTGGGAGTGTCAGAGGTGTACCTGGGAGTATCGAGTACTGAGTGTCACAGGTGTACCTGGGAGGTCAGGAGGCCTGGGAGGTCAGAGATGTACCTGGGAGGTTCAGAGGTGATCTGGGAGGATGGACGTGCTTGGGAGTGTCAGAGGTGTACTAGGAATGTCAGTGGAGTACCTGGGAGTGTCAGAGGTGTACCTGGAGTTTCCAGAGGTGTACCTGGGAGTGTCAGAGGTGTACCTGGGAGTGTCGGAGGTGTAATTGGTGAGTGTGAGAAGTGTTCCTGGGTGTGTCTGAGGTGTACCCAGAGTGTCAGAGGTACCTGGGAGTGTCAGGAGGTGTACCTGGGAGTGTCAGGGGTGTACAAGGAGGTCAGTGGTGTACCTGGGAGTGTCAGGGGTGTACCTGGGAGTGTCGGAGGTATCAAGGAGTGTCAGAGGTGTACCTGGCAGTGTCATGGTGTACCTGGGAGTGTCAGAGGTGTGCCTGGGAGTGTCAGGAGGTGTACCTGGGAGGTCTGGAGGTGTACCTGGGAGTGTCAGAGAAGCACCAGGAGTGTCACAGGATGACCTGGGAGTGTGAGAGGTACCTGGAGTGTCAGAGATGTACCTGGAGTGTCAGAGGTGTATCTGGGAGTGTCGGACTAGGCCTGGGAGTGCTCAGAGGTGTACCAGGAATGACAGTGAGCACTTGGGAGTGTCAGAGAGGTACCTGGGAGTGTCAGAGGTGCACCTTGGAGTGTCAGAGGTGTACCTGGGAGTGTCTGAGGTGTACCTGGGAGTGTCAGGGGAGAACCAGGGAGGAAAGAGGTGTACCTGGGAGTGTCAAAGGTGTACCAGGGAGTGTCTGAGGTATCTGGAGGTTCGGAGGGTGTACCAGGAGTGTCAGGAGAATGCCTGGGAGAGTCAGAGGTGTACCTGGGAGTGTCAGAGGTGTACCTAGGAGCACGGAGGTTTACCTGGGAGTGTCGGAGTTGTACCTGGGAGTGTCGGAGGCGTGACCTGGGAGTGCTGGGAGGTGTACCTGGGACATCAGAGGTGTACCTGGGGTGTCAATGTGTACCTGGGGAATGTCAGAGGTATACCAGGAAGTGTCAGTGAAGAATGCAGGGAGTTCAAAGGTGTACCTGGGAGTATCAGAGGTGTACCAGGAATATCGGAGGTGTACCTGGGAATATCGGAGGTACCTGGGAGTGTCAGAGGTGTACCAGGGAGTGTCAGGTGAGTACCTGGGAGTCTCAAAGGTTTACCTGGGAGTATCAGAGGTACCTGGGAATATCGGAGGTGTACCTGGGAATATCGGAGATGTACCTGGGAGTGTCAGAGGTGTACCTGGGAGTGTCAGAGGTGTACCTGGGAGTGTCAGAGGAGGCCTGGGATTGTCAGAGGTGTACCTGGCAGCAAGTCAGAGGTGTACCTGGGAGTGTCAGAGATGTACCTGGGAGTGTCAGAGGTGTATCTGGGAATGTCGAGTGTACCTGGGAGTGTCAGAGGTGTACCAGGAATGTCAGTGGAGTACTTGGGAGTGTCAGAGGTGTACCTGGGAGTGTCAGATGTACCTGGCAGTGTCAAAGGTGTACCTGGCAGTGTCATGGTGTACCTGGGAGTGTCAGAGGTGTACCAGGAAATGGGGGGAGTACCAGGGAGTGTCAGAAGTGTACCTGGGAGTGTCAGGGGTACCCAGGGAATATCATTGAGAACCGAGTGTCAGAGGTGTACCTGGGAGTGTCGGAGGTACCTGGGAGTGTCAGGGGGTGTACCAGGGAGATGTCAGTGGAGTATCTGGGAGTGTCAGAGGTACCTGGGAATATCGGAGATGTACCTGGGAGTGTCAGAGGTACCTGGGAGGTGTCAGAGGTACCTGGGAGTGTCACAGGAGTACCTGGGATTGTCAGGAGGTGTACCTGGCAGTGTCAGAGGTGTACCTGGGAGTGCCGAGATGTACTGGGAGGTCAGAGGTGTATCCTGGGAATGTCGGATGTGTACCTGGGAGTGTCAGAGGTGTACCTGGGAATGTCAGTGGAGTACCTGGGAGTGTCAGGAGGTGTACCTGGGAGTGTCAGGAGGTGTACCTGGAGTGTCAGAGGTGTACCTGGGAGTGTCAGAGGTGCCTGGGAGAGGTCAGAGGTACCAGGAATGTCAGTGGAGTACCTGGGAGTGTCAAAGGTGTACATGGAGTGTCAGAGGTGTACCTGGAAGTGTCAGAGGTACCTGGGAGTGTCAGAGGCACCAGAGTGTTCGGAGGTGTACCTGGGAGGTGAGAAGGGGTACCTGGGGAGTGTCAGAAGGTACCTGGGAGTGTCAGGGGTGTACCAGGAATGTCAGGTGGAGAACCTGGGAGGTCAGAGGTGTACCTGGGAGTGTCGGAGGTGTACCTGGGAGTGCAGAGGTGTACCAGGAGTCAGTGGAGTACCTGGGAGTGTCAGGAGGTACCTGGGAGTGTCAGAGGTATACCCTGGGAGTGTCAGGAGGTGCCCTGGGAGGCCGGAGGTGTACCTGGGAGGTCAGGAGGTGTACTGGAGTGTCAGGGTGGGGTACCTGGGAGTGTCAGAGGTGTACCTGGGAGGCACTCTGAGTGTCAGAGGTGCACCTTGGAGTGACTGAGGTGTACCTGGGAGTGTGTGAGGTGTACCTGGGAGTGTCGGAGGTGTACCTGGCAAAAGCCTGAGGTGTACCGCAGTGTCCGTACCTGGGAGTGTCAGAGGTGTACCTGGAAGAGACGTGTATCAGGGAGTGACAGGAGGAGTACTCAGGAGGCTGGGAGGTACTGGGAGGCGAGAAGTGTACCTGGGAGTGTCTGGGGTGCCTGGGAGTGTCAGATGTGTACCAGGGAGTACCAGGAAATGCCGGTGGGAGTACCTAGAGTGCTTGAGAGGTGTACCTGGGAGGTTGGGGAGGTGACGATGGAGAACAGAGGTGTACCTGGGAGTGTCAGAGGTGTGCCAGGGAGTCAGTGAAGTACCTGGGAGTTCAAAGGTTTACCTGGGAGTATCAGAGGTGTACCTGGGAATACCGGAGGTGTACCTGGGAATATCGGAGATGTACCTGGAGGTCAGAGGTGTACCTGGGAGTGTCAGAGGTGTACCTGAGTGTCACAGGAGTGGCCTGGGATTGTCAGAGGTACCTGGCAGGGTCAGAGGTGTACCTGGGAGTGTCAGAGATGTACCTGGAGTGTCAAAGTATCTGGGAATGTCGAAGTGTACCTGGGAGTGTCAGAGGTGTACCAGGGAATGCGTGGAGTACTTGGGAGGCCAGAGGTGGGAGGTGGGCACGGAAGTGTTAGACGTGTATCAGGGAGGACAGAGGAGTACCTGGGAGTATCAGAGGTGCACCTGGGAGTAGGAGAAGTGTACCTGGGAGCGTCAGAGGTGTACTGGAGGTCAGTGGGGTACTCAGTGTTGGGCGAAATGGGAGGTCAGAGGTGTACCAGGAATGTCAGTGAGTACCAGGGAGGCCAAGGTAAGAAGGGAGTGCTGGGAGGTGTACCTGGAAGTGTCAGAGGTGTACCTGGGAGTGTCAGAGGTACTGGGAGTGTCGGAGGTGTACCTGGAGTGTGTGTGGGAGAAGTGTACCTGGGAGTGTCAGAGGTACCTGGGAGTAGCGGGTGACCGGAATGCCGTGGAGAACCTGGGAGTCAGAGGTGTACCTGGGAGTGTCGGAGGTGTACCTGGGAGGCCAGGGTGTACCAGGGAGTGTCAGTGGAGTATCTGGGAGTGTCAGAGGTGTACCTGGGAGGACAGAGGTGTACCTGGGAGCATAGAGGTGTTCCTGGGAGTGTCGGAGGTACCTGGGAGGTCAGAGGTGTACTGGTGTCAGTGGGTGCCTGGGAGTGTCGGCGGTGTACCTGGGAGTGTCTGAGGTGTACCTGGGAGGTCAGAGGTGCCTGGAGGTCAGAGGTGCACTTGGAGTGCTCAGAGGTGCACCTTGGAGTGACTGAGGTACCTGGGAGGTGTGAGGCACTGCAGTGTCTGAGGTGTACCTGGCAGTGTCTGAGGTGTACTGCAGTGTCTGCGGTGCCTGGGAGTGTCAGCGGTGTACCTGGAAGTGTTTGACGTGTATCAGGGAGTGACAGAGGAGTACCTAGGAGTGTCAGAGGTGTACCTGGGAGTATGAGAAGTGTACCTGGGAGTGTCTGGGGTGTACCTGGGAGTGTCAGATGTGTACCTGGGAGTGTCAGGCGTGTACCAGGGAATGTCAGTGGAGTACCTAGGAGTGTCAGAGGTGTACCTGGGAGTGTCAGAGGTGTACCTGGGAGTGTCAGAGGTACCTGGGAGTGTCAGAGGGTACCTGGGAGTGTCGGAGGTGTACCTGGGAGTGAATGTACCTGGGAGTGTCGGAGGTACCTGGGAATGGCGGAGGTGCATGTGGGAGGTCAGAGTTGTACTTAGGAGGTCAGAGGTGTACCTGGGAGTCTCAGAGATGTACCTGGAGTGTCAGAGGTGATCTGGGAGTAGTGGGACGTACCTGGGAGTGTCAGAGGTGTACCAGGGAATGTCAGTGGAGAACCCGGGAGTGCCAGAGGTATTCCTAGGAGTGTCGGAGGTACCTCGGAGCAGGGTACCAGGGAGTGTCAGTGAGTACCTGGGAGTGTCAGAGGTGTACCTGGGAGTGTCAGAGGTGTACCTGGGAGTGTCGGAGGTGTGCCTGGGAGAGTAAGAAGTGTACCTGGGAGTGTCGGAGGTGTACCTGGGAGTGTCGGAGGTGTACCTGGGAGTGTCACAGGTGTACCTGGGAGTGTCAGAGGTGTACCTGGGAGTCTCAGAGATGTACCTGGGAGTGTCAGAGGTGTATCTGGGAGTGTTGGACGTGTACCTGGGAGTGTCAGAGGTGCACAAGGAATGTCAGTGGAGATCCTGGGAGGTCAGAGGTGTACCTGGGAGTGCGGAGGTGTACCTGGGAGTGTCAGGGGTACCAGGAGTGTCAGGAGTCCCTGGGAGTGTCAGAGGTGTACCTGGGAGTGTCTGAGGTGTACCTAGGAGTGTCTGAGGTGTACCTGGGAGGTCAGAAGTACCAGGAAGTGTCACAGAGCACTGGGAGTGAGAGGTGTACCTGAGAGTGTGAGAGGTGTACCCAGGAGTGCCTGACGTACCTGGGAGTGTCAGAGGTCGTACCTGGGAGTGTCTGAGGTGTACTCAGGTCTGAGGTACATGGGAGTGTCAGGGAGAACCAGGAGGAAAGAGTACCTGGGAGTGCCAGAGGTGTACCAGGGAATGTCTGAGGCACTGGGAGGTAGATATGTACCAGAGAGTGTCAGAGGAATACCTAGGAGTGTAGAGGTGTACTGGGAGTGTCAGACTTGTACCTAGGAGGACCGGAGGTTTAACTGGGAGTGTCGGAGTTACCTGGGAGTGTCGGAGGCCCAGGAGGTCAGGTGTACTGGGAGTGTCGGAGGTGTACTGGGAGTGTCGGAGGTGTACCTGGGAGTGTCAGAGGTGTACTAGGGAATGTCAGTGGAGAACCTGGGAGTGTCAGAGGTGTACCTGGGAGTGTCGGAGGTGTACCTGGGAGTGTCAGGGGTATACCAGGGAGTGTCAGTAAAGTACCTGGGAGTGTCAGAGGTGTACCTGGGAGTGTCAGAGGTGTATCTGGGAGGTAAAGGTGTTCTGGGAGTGTTGGACGTGTACCTGGGAGTGTCACAGGTGCACCAGGGAATGTCAGTGAGAACCTGGGAGTGTGGCGGGTGTACCTGGGAGGTCGGAGGTGTACCTGGGAGTGTCAGGGGTGAGCAGGGAGTGTCATGGGAGTACCTGGGAGTGTAAGAGGTGTACCTGGGAGTGTTAGAGGTGTACCTGGGATGTCAGAGGTGTACCTGGGAGGTCAGAGGTGTACCTGGAGTGTCAGAGGTGTACCTGGGAGTGTCTGAGGTGTACCTGGGAGGTTGGGGGAGAACCAGGGAGTGAAAGAGGTGTACCTGGGAGGCTCAGGTACCAAGGAGTGTCTGAGGTGTATCTGGGTGTCAGAGGTGTACCAGGGAGTGCCAAGAGGAATACCTGGAGTGTCAGAGGTGTACCTGGGAGTGTCACACGTACCGGTATCGGAGGTTTACCTCGGAGTGTCGGAGTTGTACCTGGAGTGTCGGAGTGACCTGGGACTGTCAGAGGTGTACCTGAAATGTCAGAGGCAATCCCGGAGGTCAGTGAACACATGGGAGTCTCAAGGGTGTACCTGGGAGTATCAGAGGTGTACCTGGAATATCGGTACCTGAATATCGGAGGTGGCCCTGGAGGTTGAATTGGGAGTCTCAGAGGAACCAGGAGTGTCAGAGGAGTACCTGGAAGTGTCAGAGGTGTACCAGGAGTGTCAGTGGAGTACCTGGGAGTCTCAAAGGTGTACCTGGGAGTATCAGAGGTACTTGAATATCGGAGGTGTACCTGGGAATATCGGAGATGTACCTGGGAGTGTCAGAGGTGTACCTGGGAGCGTCAGAGGTGTACCTGGAGTGCCACAGTAATACCTGGGATTGTCAGACGTACCTGGCAGTGTCAGAGGTACCTGGGAGGTCAGAGATGTACCGGAGTGTCAAACGTATCTGGGAATGTCAGAGGTGTACCAGGAATGTCAGTGGAGAACTTGGGAGTGTAGAGGCCTGGAGTAGCTGGGGAGATGTACCTGGGAGTGTCAAACGTGTATCTGGGAATGTCAGAGGTGTACCAGGGAATGTCAGTGGAGAACTTGGGAGGTCAGAGGTGTACCTGGGAGTGTCAGAGGTGTACCTTGGAGTGTCAGAGGTGTACCTGGGAGTGTCACAGGAGTACCTGGGATTGTCAGGAGGTGTACCTGGCTGTGTCAGAGGTGTACCTGGGAGGCCAGAGATGTACCTGGAGTGTCAAAGGTATCTGGGAATGAATGTGTACCTGGGAGTGTCAGAGGTGTACCAGGAGTGTCAGAGGTGTACTTGGGAGTGTCAGAGGTACCTGGGAGTGTCAGCGGTGTACCTGGGAGTGTCTGAGGTACCTGGAGTGTCAGAGGTGCCTGGGAGTGTCAGAGGTGCACTTGGGAGGTCAAAGGTGCACTGAGTGTCTGAGATGTACCTGGGAGTGTCTGAGGTACCTGGGAGTGTCAGAGGTGTACCTGGGAGGTCAGAGGTGTACCTGGGAGGTGGTCTGCGTGTACCTGGGAGGTCAGAGGTGACCTGGAAGTGTTAGAGGGAAGTATCAGAGGTAGAATGACAGCACCTGGGAGTGTCAGATGTGTACCTGGGAGTGTCAGAGGTACCTGGGAGTTCGGGAGGTGTACCAGGAGTGTCAGGGGTGCACCTGGGAGGCTCAAGGGTGCATGTGAGTGTCAGAGGTGTACTTGGGAGTGTCTGAGGTGTACCAGGGAGTGTCAGGTGGAGTATCTGGGAGTGTCAGAGGTGTACCTGGGAGTGACAGAGGTGTACCTGGGAGTGTTAGAGGTGTTCCTGGGAGTTGGAGGTGTACCTGGGAGGTTGTCAGAGGTGTACTGGAGTGTCAGTGGGGTGCCTGGGAGTGTCAGCGGTGTACCTGGGAGTGTCTGAGGTACCTGGGAGGTCAGAGGTGTGCCTGGGAGTGTCAGAGGTGCACTTGGGAGGCAGAGGTGCACCTTGGAGTGACTGAGGTGTACCTGGGAGGTGTGAGGTGTACCTGGCAGTGTCTGAGTGTACCTGGCAGTGTCTGAGGCACTGAGGTCCAGGGGGTACCTGGGAGGTGAAGCGGTACCTGGAAGTGTTTGACGGTATTCAGAGTGACAGAAGAGTACCTAGGAGTGTCAGAGGAATGGGGAGAAGGAAGTGTACCTGAGTGTCTGGGGTGTACCTGGGAGTGTCAGATGTACCTGGGATGTCAGGCGTACCAGGGAAGGTGAGCACCTAGGAGTGTCGGGGAGGCCTGGGAGGCCAGAGGTGTACCTGGGAGGTCAGAGGTGTACCTGGGAGGTCAGAGGGCACCTGGGAGGTCGGAGGTGTACCTGGGAGTAAGAAGTGTACCTGGGAGGTCGGAGGTGTACCTGGAGTGGCGGAGGTGCACGTGGGAGTGTCAGAGTTGTACTTAGGAGGCTGAGGTACCTGTCGTGCATGAGATCTGGGAGGTCAGAGGTGTATCTGGGAGGTTGGACGTGTACCTGGGAGGTCAGAGGTGTACCAGGGAATGTCAGTGGAGAACCTGGGAGGTCAGAGGTACTTGGGGAGTGTCGGAGGTGTACCTCGGAGGTCAGGGGTGTACCAGGGAGTGTCAGGAGTACCTGGGAGGTCAGAGGTGTACCTGGGAGTGTCAGAGGTGTACCTGGGAGTGTCGGAGGTGTGCCTGAGAGTAAGGCGGTACCTGGGAGTGTCGGAGGTGTACCTGGGAGGCTGAGGTGTACTGGGAGTGTCACAGGTGTGGCCTGGGAGGTCAGAGGTACCTGGGAGTCCCCAGAGATGTACCTGGGAGTGTCAGAGGTGTATCTGGGAGTGTTGGACGGTACCTGGGAGTGTCAGAGGTGTACAAGGAATGTCAGTGGAGATCCTGGGAGTGTCAGAGGTGTACCTGGAGGTCGGAGGTACCTGGGAGTGTCAGGGGTGTACCAGGAGGCCAGTGGAGTCCCTGGGAGGTCAGAGGTGTACCTGGGAGTGTCTGAGGTGTACCTAGGGAGTGTCTGAGGTGTACCTGGGAGTGTCAGAGAAGTACCAGGAAGTGTCACAGGAGTACCTGGGAGTGTGAGAGGTGTACCTGAGAGTGTGGAGAGAGGTGTACCTAGAGTGTCTGACGGTACCTGGGAGGCTGGGAGGTCACCTGGGAGTGTCTGAGGTACGGTAGCTGCTGAGGCGTATGGGAGGTTGGGGAGAATCAGAGTGAAAGAGAGGTACTGGGAGTGCTGTACCAGGGAATGTCTGTGTACCTGGGAGGCAGATGGTGTACCAGAGAGTGTCAGAGGAATACTTAGAGTGCTGGGAGGTGTACTGGGAGTGTCAGACTTGTACTAGGAGGACGGGAGGTTTAACTGGGAGTGTCGGAGTTGTACCTGGGAGTCGGAGGTGTACCTGGGAGTGCTAGAAGTGTACTGGGAGTGTCGGAGGTACCTGGGAGTGTCGGAGGTGCACCTGGAGTGTCAGAGGTGTACTAGGGAACAGTGGAGAACCTGGGAGTGTCAGAGGTACCTGGGAGTGTCGGAGGTGTACCTGGGAGTGTCAGGAGGTACTTGGGAGCCGAGGCACTGGGAGGCTGAAGGTGTACCTGGGAGGGTCTGAGGTGTACCTGGGAGGCTGGGGAGGTGTGCCTGGGAGGTCAGAGGTGCACTTGGGAGTGTCAGAGGCACCTGGGAGTGTCTGAGATGTACCTGGGAGTGTCTGAGGTGTACCTGGGAGGCCAGAGAGGTACCTGGGAGGTCAGAGGTACCTGGGAGGCTGGTCTATGTACCTGGGAGGTCAGGTACCTGGAGTGTCTGGGGTGCTGGAAGATCAGAGGTACCTGGGAATGACAGGTACCTGGGAGTGTCAGAGGTGTACCTGGGAGTGTCAGAGGCACTGGGAGTGTCGAGGTGTACAGGAGTGTCAGGGGTGTACCTGGGAGGTCAAGGGTGTGCACGTGGGGAGGTCAGGAGGTGTACTTGGGAGTGTCTGAGGTGTACATGGGAGTGTCTGAGGTGTACCTGGGAGTGTCAGTTTTGTACCAGGGAGGTTAGGGTGTACCAGGAGGTCAGTGGAGTCCCTGGGAGGTCAGAGGTGTACCTGGGAGTGTCTGAGGTTAGGAGGTTCGAGGTACCTGGGAGTGTCAGGGGTACCAGGGAGTGTCAGTGAGTATCTGGGAGGTCAGAGGTGTACCTGGGAGGACAGAGGTACCTGGGAGGTTAGAGGTGTTCCTGGGAGTGTCGGAGGTGTACCTGGGAGGTTCGGAGGTGTACTGGAGTGTCAGGGGGTGCCTGGGAGGTCAGCGGTACCTGGGAGTGTCTGAGGTGTACCTGGGAGGTCAGAGGTGCTGGGAGTGTCAGGGAGGCACTTGGGAGGTCAGAGGTGCACCTTGAGACTGAGGTGTACCTGGGAGTGTGTGAGGTGTACTGGCAGTGTCTGAGGTGTCCTGGCAGTGTCTGAGGTGTACCTCAGTGTCTGCGGTGTACCTGGGAGGTTGAAGGTACCTGGAAGTGGGTGGCACCCTGCAGTGTCTGGGCGGTGGTACCTGGGAGTGTCAGCGGTGTACCTGGAAGTGCTTGACGTATCAGGGAGTGACAGAGAGTACCTAGGGAGTGTCAGAGGTGTACCTGGAGCATGGGAGAAGTGTACTGGAGTGTCTGGGGTGTACCTGGGAGTGTCAGATGTACCTGGGGAGTGTCAGGAGTGTAAACAGGGAAAGTCAGGAGTACCTAGGGAGCAAGCCAGAGGTGTGGCCTGGGAGGCCAGATGTGTACCTGGGAGGCTGGGAGGTGTGTACCTGGGAGTGTCAGAGGGGTACCTGGGAGCAAGCCGGAGGCACGGGAGTGTAAGAAGTGTACCTGGAGTGTCGTGGAGGTGTACCTGGGAATGGCGGGAGGTGTAATGTGGGAGCAAGCCAGAGTTGTACTTAGGAGTGTCAGAGGTGTACCTGGGAGTCTCAGGAGATATACCTGGGAGGCGCCAGAGGTGTATCTGGGAGTGTTGGACGTGCACCTGGGAGTGCTGAGGTGTACCAGGGAATGTCAGTGGAGAACCCGGGAGTGTCAGGAGAGGTATTCTTAGGGAGCCGGAGGTGTACCTCGGAGTGTCAGGGGGTGTGCACCAGGGAGTGTCAGTGGAGTACCTGGGAGTGTCAGAGGTGTACCTGGGAGCAAGCTGGGAGGTGTACCTGGAGTGTCGGAGGTGTGCCTGGGAGAGTAAAGAAGTGTACCTGGGAGGCCGGGAGGTGTACCTGGGAGAAATGGAGGTGTGGCCTGGGAGGTCACAGGTGTGGCCTGGGAGTTGAGGTACCTGGGAGTTCTCAGAGATGTACCTGGGAGTGTCAGGAGGTATTCGGGAGGCGGGACGTGTACCTGGAGTGTCAGAGGTGCAAGGGGAATGTCAGTGGAGATCCTGGGAGGCCAGAGGTACCTGGGGAGCACGGAGGTGTACCTGGGAGTGTTGGGGGTGTACCAGGGAGGTCAGTGGAGTCCTGGGAGTGTCAGGAGGTGTACCTGGGAGGTCTGAGGTGTACCTAGGAGGCCTTGGAGGTACCTGGGGAGTGTCAGAGAAGTACCAGGAAGTGTCACAGGAGTACCTGGGAGTGTGAGAGAGGTACCTGAGAGTGTGAGAGGTGTACCTAGGGAGTGCCCGACGTGTACCTGGGAGCAAGCCAGAGGTCGTACCTGGGAGTGCCTGAGGTGTACTCTGCAGTGCCTGAGGTACATGGGAGTGTCAGGGGAGAACTAGGGAGTGAAAGAGGTGTACTGGGAGTAACAGAGGTGTAACAGGGAATATTCTGAGGTGTACTTGGGAGTAAAGTAGATATGTACCAGAGAGTAAGCCAGAGAATACCTAGGAGTGTCAGAGGTAAAAAATTTGGAGTAAGCCAGACTTTGTACCTAGGGAGGATCGGAGGTTTAACTGGGAGTGTCGGAGTTGTACCTGGGAGTGTCGGAGGTGCACCAGGGAGAGCGTCAGAAGTGTACTGGGGAGTGTCGGAGGTGTTCCTGGGAGGCCAGAGGTGTACTAGGAATGTCAGTGGAGAAACCTGGGAGGCCAGAGGTGTTCCTGGGAGGCCGGAGGTACCTGGGAGTGTCAGGGGTATACCAGGAGTTTCAGTAAAGTACCTGGGAGTGTCAGAGGTGTACCTGGGAGTGTCAGAGGTATCTGGAGAGTGCAAAAGGTGTATCTGGGAGTGGTGGGACGTGTACCTGGGAGTGTCACAGGTGCACCAGGGAATGTCAGTGGAGAAACCTGGGAGCCACGGTGTACCTGGGAGTGTCGGAGGTGTACCTGGAGTGTCAGGGTGTAGCAGGGAGGTCAGGAGGCACGGGAGTGCCAGGAGGTACCTGGGAGTGTTAGAGGTACCTGGGAGTGCTCAGAGTGTACCTGGGAGGCCAGAGGTGGTACCCGGGGAGGCCAGAGGTGTACCTGGAGTGTCTGAGGTGTACCTGGGGAGTGTCAGGAGAACCAGGAGGAAAGAGGTACCTGGGAGTGTCAAAGGTGTGGCCAGGGAGTGCCTGAGGTGTATCTGGGAGGTCAGAGGTGTGTACCAGGGAGTGCCAGAGGAATACCTAGGGAGTGTCACAGAGGTAAAAATGGGAGTGTCACACGTGCACGAGAGTACGGAGGTTTACCTCGGAGTGTCGGAGCCAGGCCTGGGAGGCCGGAGGCGGACTCTGGGACTGTTGGGGAGGTATACCCTGGAAATGTCAGGGAGGTATACCAGGGAGGCTGTCAGTGAAGTACATGGGAAACCCCTCAAGGGTGCCTGGGAGTGCTGGTGTACCTCGAATGTCGGAGGTGTACCTGGGAATATCGGAGGTGTACCTGGGAGTGTCAGAGGTGTACCTGGGAGTTCCCAGAGGATGAAATCAGGAGTGTCAGGAGATACCTGAAGTGTCAGGAGGTGTACCAGGGAGGCTGGGGTGGAGCACCTGGGAGTCTCAAGGTGCACCTGGGAGGATCAGAGGTGCACCTTGAATGGAGGTACCTGGGAATGGGAGATGTACCTGGGAGTGTCAGGAGGTACTTGGGAGTGTCAGAGGTGTACCTGGGAGGCCACAGGAGGCCTGGGATTGTCAGACGTGTACCTGGCAGTGTCAGAGGTGTACCTGGGAGTGTCAGAGATGTACCTGGGAGTGTCAAACGTGTATCTGGGAATGTCAGAGGTGTACCAGGGAATGTCAGTGGAGAACTTGGGAGTAAGCTCAGAGGTGTACCTGGGAGTGTCAGAGGTGTACCTTGGAGTGTCAGAGGTGTACCTGGGAGTGTCACAGGAGTACCTGGGATTGTCAGAGGTGTACCTGGCTGTGTCAGAGGTGTACCTGGGAGTGTCAGAGATGTACCTGGGAGTGTCAAAGGTGTATCTGGGAATGTCGAATGTGTACCTGGGAGTGTCAGAGGTGTACCAGGGAATGTCAGGAGTACTTGGGAGTGTCAGAGGTGTACCTGGGAGTGTCAGAGATGTACCTGGGAGTGTCAAAGGTGTACCTGGCAGTGTCAGCGGTGTACCTGGGAGTGTCAGAGGTGTACCAGGAATGTCAGTGGAGTACCAGGAGTGTCAAGGTGTACCTGGGAGGAGAAGTGTACCTGGGAGGTCAGAGGTACCTGGGAGGCCAGGGGTGTACCAGGGAATGTCAGGGGAGAACCTGGGAGTGTCAGAGGTACCTGGGAGTGAGAGAGATGTACCTGGGAGTGTCAAGGTGTACCTGGCAGTGTCAGGCGGTGTACCTGGAAGTGTCAGAGGTGTACCTGGGAGGTCAGAGGTACCTGGGAGTGTCGGAGGTGTACCTGGGAGTGTGGAGAAGTGTACCTGGGAGTGTCAGAGGTGTGCACCTGGGAGTGTCAGGGGTGTACCAGGGAATGTCAGTGGAGAACCTGGGAGTGTTAGAGGTGGTACCTGGGAGGTCGGAGGTGTACCTGAGTGTCAGGGTGTACCAGGGAGTGTCAGTGGAGTATCTGGGAGTGTCAGGTGTGCCTGGAGCAGGTGTACCTGGGAGTGTCAGAGGTTCTGGGAGTGTCGGAGGTGTACCTGGGAGTGTCAGAGGTGTACTGGAGTGTCAGTGGGGCACCTGGGAGTGTCAGCGGTGTACCTGGGAGTGTCTGGAGGTGTACCTGGGCGTGTCAGAGGTGTGCCTGGGAGTGTCAGAGGTCTCTTGGGAGTGTCAGAGGTGCACCTTGGAGTGACTGAGGTGTACCTGGGAGTGTGTGAGGTGTACCTGGCAGTGTCTGAGGTGTACCTGGCGGTGTCTGAGGTACCCTGAGTGTCCCATGGTGTTCCTGGGAGGTCAGGGTGTACCTGGAAGTGTAGACGTGTATCAGAGTAACAGAGACACCTAGGAGTGTCAGAGGTGTACCTGGGAGTATGGAGAAGTGTAGCTGGGAGTGTCTGGGGTACCTGGGAGTGTCAGATGTACCTGGGAGTGTCAGGGGTGTACCAGGGAATGTCAGTGAGTACCTACGAGTGTCAGAGGTGTACCTGGGAGGTCAGAGGTGTGCCTGGGAGTGTCAGAGGTGTACCTGGGAGGTCAGAGGCAGCCTGGGAGTGTCAGGAGGTACCTGGGAGTGTAAGAAGTGTGCCTGGGAGCAATGGAGGCCTGGAGAGCAATGAGATGTCAGAGGTACCTGGGGTCTCAGAGATGTACTTGGGAGTGTCAGAGGTATCTGGGAGTGTGGACGTGTACCTGGGGTCAGAGGTGTACCAGGAATGTCAGGAGAACCTGGGAGGTCAGAGGTGTTCCTAGGAGTGTCGGAGGTGTACCTCGGAGTGTCAGGGGTGTACCAGGGGTGTCAGGTGAGTCCTGGGAGTGTCAGAGGTGTACCTGGGAGTGTCAGAGGTGTACCTGGGAGTGTCGGAGGTGTGCCTGGGAGAGCAAGAAATGTACCTGGGAGTGTCGGAGGGGTACCTGGGAGGTCGGAGGTGTGCCTGGGAGTGTCACAGGTGTACCTGGGAGTGTCAGGGAGGTACCTGGGGAGTCTCAGATGGCCTGGGAGTGTCAGAGGTGTATCTGGAGTAAGGGACGTGTACCTGGAGTGTCAGAGGCAGCAAATGTCAGTGGAGATCCTGGGAGGTTGGGAGGTGTACCTGGTGTCAGAGGTACCTGGGAGTGTCAGAGGTGTCCTGGGAGTGTCGGAGGTGCCTGGGAGAGTAAGAAGTGTACCTTGAGTGTCGGAGGGCACCTGGAGGTCCGAGGTGTACCTGGGAGGAGGTACTGGGAGTGTCAGAGGTGTACCTGGGAGTCTCAGAGATGTACCTGGGAGTGTCAGAGGTGTATCTGGGAGTGAGGACGTGTACCTAGGAGTGTCAGAGGTGTACCTAGGAGGATCGGAGGTTTAACTGGGAGTGGGAGTTGTACCTGGGAGTGTCGGAGGTGTACCTAGGAGTGTCACAGGTGTACCTGGGAGCGTCAGAGGTGTACCTGGGAGTCTCAGAAATGTACCTGGGAGTCTCAGAGTTGTACCTGGGGAGTCAGAGGTGTATTTGGGAGTGTTGGACGTACCTGGGAGTGTCAGGGGTGTACCAGGGAATGTCAGGAGATCCTGGGAGTGTCAGAGGTGTACCTGGGAGTGTCGGAGGTGTACCTGGGAGTGTCAGGGTGTACCAGGGAGGTCAGTGGAGTCCCTGGGAGTGTCAGAGGTGTGCCTGGGAGTGTCTGAGGTGTACCTGGGAGTGTCTGAGGTGTACCTGGGAGGTCAGAGAAGTACCAGGAAGTGTCACAGGAGTACCTTGAGTGTGAGAGGTGTACCTGAGAGTGTGAGAGGTGTACCTAGAGTGTCTGACGTGACCTGGGAGTGTCAGAGGTCGTACCTGGGAGTGTCTGAGGTGCCTGGTAGTGTCTGAGGTGTACCTGGGGAGTCAGGGGAGAACCAGGGAGTGAAAGAGGTGGACCTGGGAGTGTCAGGAGGTGTACCAGGGAATGTCTGAGGTGTACCTGGGAGTGTTAGATGTACCAGAGAGTGTCAGAGGAATACCTAGGGAGTGTCGGAGGTGTACCTGGGAGGCAGAGGTATACCTAGGAGGATCGGAGGTTTAACTGGGAGTGTCGGAGTTGTACCTGGGAGTGTCGGAGGTGTACCTAGGAGTGTCAGAAGTGTACTGGGAGTGTAGGAGGTGTACCTGGAGTGGAGGTGTACCTGGGAGTGTCAGAGGTGTGCTAGGGAATGTCAGTGGAGAAACCTGGGAGTGTCAGAGGTGTACCTGGGAGTGTCGGAGGTACCTGGGAGTGTCAGGGGTATACCAGGGAGTGTCGTAAAGTACCTGGGAGTGTGGACGTGTACCTGGGAGTGTCACAGGTGTACCAGGGAATGTCAGTGGAGAACATGGGAGTGTCAGGGTGTACCTGGGAGTGTCGGAGGTGTGCCTGGAGTGTCAGGGTGTGGCAGGGGTGTCAGTGGAGTACCTGGGAGTGTCAGAGGTGTACCTGGGACTATCAGGTGTGCCTGGGAATATCAGGTGTACCTGGAGAGTGTCAGAGGTGAACCTGGGAGTCTCAGAGAGTGAACAGGAGTGTCAGTGGAGTGCCTGGAAGTGTCAGAGGTGCAGGGAGTGTCAGTGGAGAACCTGGGAGTCTCAAAGGTGTACCTGGGGTATCAGAGGTGTGCCTGGGAATATCGGAGGTTTACCTGGGATATCGGAGATGTACTGGGAGTTTCAGAGGTGTACCTGGGAGTGTCAGAGGTGTGCCTGGGAGTGTGTCACAGGAGTACCTGGGATTGTCAGACGTGTACCTGGCAGTGTCAGAGGTGGCCTGGGAGTGTCAGAGATGTACCTGTGAGTGTCAAACGTGTATCTGGGAATGTCAGAGGTGTACCAGGGAATGTCAGTGGAGAACTTGGGAGTGTCAGAGTGTGCCTGAGTGTCAGAGTGTGCAGGTGTCAGAGGTGTGCCTGGGGTCACAGGGTGCCTGGGATTGTCAGAGGTGGTAGCTCGTGTCAGAGGAGGTGTACCTGGGGGTGTCAGAGATGTACCTGGTGTCAAGGGGTGTGTCTGGGATGTCAGATGTGTGCCTGGGGTGTCAGAGGTGTGCCAGGGATGTCAGTGGTGCTTGGGAGTGTCAGGGGTGTGCCGAGTTGTCAGAGATGTACCTGGGTGTCAAGGTGTACCTGGCAGTGTCAGCAGTGTGCCTGGGGAGTGTCAGAGGTGTGCCAGGGAATGTCAGTGGAGTGGGGTCAAGAGGTGTGCATGGGGTGTCAGGGGTGTGCCTGGAAGTGTCAGAGGTGTGCCTGGGGTGTCAGAGTGTGTGGGAAGTCAGGTGTTCCAGTGTGAGAGTGTGCCTGGGGTGTCAGGGTGTGCCTGGGGTGTCAGGGGTGTACCAGGGAATGTCAGTGGAGAACCTGGGAGTGTCAGAGGTTGTGCCTGGGGTGTCGGAGGTGAACCTGGGGGTGTCAGGGGTGTACCAGGGAGTGTCAGTGGAGTATCTGGGGTGTCAGAGGTGTACCTGGGAGTGACAGAGGTGTACCGGGAGTGTCAGAGGTGTTCCTGGGAGTGTCGGAGGTGTACCTGGAGTGTAAGAGGTGTGCTTCAGGTGTCAGTGGGGTGCCTGGGAGTGTCAGCGGTGTGCCTGGGAGTGTCTGGAGGGTGTGCCTGGGGTGTCAGAGTGCCGGGAGTGTCAGAGGTGCAGGGTGTCAGAGTGCCTTGACTGAGGTGTGCCTGGGGAGTGTGGGGTGTGCCTGGCAGTGTCTGGGGTGTGCCTGGCGGTGTCTGGGGTGTATAGCAGTGTCAGTGGGTGTGCCTGGAGGTGTTGGACGTGTAAGGGGGTGACAGAGGAGTGCCTAGGGTGTCAGAGGTGTGCCTGGGGTATGAGGAAGTGTGCCTGGGGGTGTCTGGGGTGTGCCTGGGGTGTCAGATGTGTGCCTGGGGAGTGTCGGGGTGTGCCAGGGAATGTCAGTGGAGTACCTACAGTGTCAGAGGTGTGCCTGGGAGTGTCAGAGTTGTGCCTGGGTGTCAGAGGTGTGCCTGGGTGTCAGAGGGTGCCTGGGGTGTCGGAGGTGTGCCTGGGAGTTAGAAGAGTGTGCCTGGGGTGTCGGAGGTGTGCCTGGAGATGTCGGAGGTGCAGAGTGTCAGAGTTGTGCTTAGAGGTGTCAGAGGAGGTGTGCCCGGGGTCTCAGAGATGTGCCTGGGAGTGTCAGAGGGTGTATCTGGGAGTGTTGGACGTGTGCCTGGGGTGTCGGGTGTGCCAGGGAATGTCAGTGGAGAACCTGGGAGTGTCAGGTGTTCCTGGGTGTCAGGTGTGCCTCAGGTGTCAGGGGTGTACCAGGGTGTCAGTGGAGTGCAGCAGGTGTCAGAGGTGTGCCTGGGAGTGTCAGAGGTGTACCTGGGAGTGTCGGAGGTGTGCCTGGGAGGTCAGAGGTGTGCCTGGGGGTGTCAGGAGGTGCACGGGTGTCGGAGGTGTGCCTGGGAGTGTCAGGGTGTGCCTGGGAGTGTCAGAGGTGCAAGTCTCAGAGATGTGAGTGTCAGAGGTGTATCTGGGAGTGTTGGATGTGCCTGGGGGTGTCAGGTGTGCAGGGAATGTCAGTGGAGATCCTGGGGTGTCAGAGGTGTGCACCTGGGAGTGTCGGATGTGTACCTGGGAGGTGTCAGGGGTGTGCAGGGGAGTGTCAGTGGGTCCTGGGTGTCAGAGGTGTGCCTGGGGTGTCTGAGGTGCACCTGGGGTGTCTGAGGGTGTGCCTGGGGTGTCAGAAGTACCAGGAGTGTCACAGGGTGCCTGGGGTGTGGGAGGTGTGCCTGGGAGTGTGGGGTGTGCCTGAGGGTGTGACGTGTGCCTGGGGAGTGTCAGGGTCGTGCCTGGGAGTGTCTGAGGTGTACCTGGTGGTGTCTGGGGTGTGCCTGGGAGGTGTCAGGGGAACCAGGTGAAGGGTGTGCCTGGGATTGTCAGAGGTGTGCCAGGGAATGTCTGAGGTGTGCACCTGGGGTGTTAGATATGTACCAGAGAGTGTCAGAGAATGCCTAGGAGTGTCAGAGGTGTGCCACGGAGTGTCAGAGGTGTGCCTAGGAGTGTCAGAGGTGTACCTAGGAGGATCGGAGGTTTAACTGGGAGTGTCGGGGTTGTACCTGGGGAGTGTCGGAGGTGTGCCTAGGAGTGTCACGGTGTGCCTGGGAGCGTCAGAGGTGTGCCTGGAGTCTCAGAAATGTACCTGGAGTCTCAAGTTGTACCTGGGAGTGTCAGAGGTGTGTTGGGAGTGTTGGACGTGTGCCTGGAGTGTCAGGGGTGTGCCAGGGGTGTCAGTGGAGTCCTGGGGTGTCAGAGGTGTGCCTGGGGAGTGTCTGGGGTGTGCCTGGGGTGTCTGAGGTGTGCCTGGGGTGTCAGAGAGTGCCAGGGAGTGTCAGCAGGAGTGCCTGGGGTGTGAGGTGTGCCTGAGAGTGTGGGAGGTGTGCCTGGGGTGTCTGACGTGTGCCTGGGGTGTCAGAGGTCGTGCCTGGGGTGTGTCTGGTGTGCCTGGTGGTGTCTGGGGTGTGCCTGGGGTGTCAGGGGGAGAACCAGGGGGTGGGGGTGGACCTGGGGTGTCAGGGTGTGCCAGGGAATGTCTGGGGTGTGCCTGGGAGTGTTAGATGTGTGCCAGAGGTGTCAGAGGAATGCCTGGGGTGTCAGAGGTGTGCCTGGGGTGTCAGAGTGTGCCTGGGAGGATCGGAGGTTTAACTGGGAGTGTCAGGTTGTACCTGGGAGTGTCGGAGGTGTGCCTGGGGAGTGTCAAGTGTACTGGGAGTGTCGGAGGTGTGCCTGGGGAGTGTCAGTGTACTAGGGAATGTCAGTGGAGAACCTGGGGAGTGTCAGAGGTGTGCCTGGGGTGTCGGAGGTGTGCCTGGGGTGTCAGGGGTAGTGCAGGGGGTGTCAGTAGAGTACCTGGGGTGTCAGAGGTGTGCCTGGTGTCAGGTTATTCTGGGGGTGTCAAGGTTGTGTCTGGGTGTTGGACGTGTGCAGGTGTCACAGGTGTGCCAGGGAATGTCAGTGGAGACCTGGAGTGTCAGGTGTGCCTGGGGTGTCGGGAGGTGTGCCTGGGGTGTCAGGGGTGTGGCAGGGAGTGTCAGTGGGTGCCTGGGGTGTCGGTGTGCCTGGGACCATCGGAGGTGTGCCTGGGAATATCGGAGGTGTGCCTGGGGAGTGTCAGGGTGGCCCTGGGAGTCTCAGAGAGTGACAGGGAGTGTCAGTGGAGTACCTGGAGTGTCAGAGGTGTGCCAGGGGTGTCAGTGGAATCTGGAGTCTCAAGGTGTGCCTGGGGAGTATCAGAGGTGTGCCTGGGAATATCGGAGACCAACATATCAGGATGTGCAAGTGTCAGGTGTAAGTGTCAGAGGTGGTAGCAGGGAGTGTCACAGGAGTGCCTGGGATTGTCAGGACGTGTGCCTGGCAGTGTCAGGAGGTGTGCCTGGGAGTGTCAGGGATGTACCTGGAGTGTCAGGCGTGTATCTGGGGATGTCAGAGTGTGCCAGGGATGTCAGTGGAGAACTTGGGAGTGTCAGAGGTGTGCCTGGGAGTGTCAGAGGTGTGCCTTGGAGTGTCAGAGGTGTGCCTGGAGTGTCACGGGTACCTGGGATTGTCAGGGAGTGTGCCTGGCATGTCAGAGGTGTGCCTGGGAGTGTCAGAGATGTACCTGGGAGTGTCAAAGGTGTATCTGGGAATGTCGAATGTGTGCCTGGGAGTGTCAGAGGTGTGCCAGGGAATGTCAGTGCTTGGGGAGTGTCAGAGGTGTGCCTGGAGTGTCAGAGATGTGCCTGAGTGTCAAGGGTGTGCCTGGCAGTGTCAGCGGTGTGCAAGTGTCAGGGGTGGCACCTGGGGATGTCAGTGGTGCCAGGGGTGTCAGGGTTGTGCATGGGGTCAGGGGTGTGCCTGGAGTGTCAGGAGGTGTACCTGGTGTCAGAGGTGTGGCAGGTGTCGGAGGTGTGCCTGGAGTGTGAGTGTGCTGGGGTGTCAGAGGTGGTGCATAGGTGTCAGGGGGTGTGCCAGGGATGTCAGTGGAGAACCTGGGGTGTCAGAGGTGTGCCTGGGGAGTGTCAGGAGACATGCCAGGTGTCAGGGGTGTGCCAGGGAGTGTCAGTGGAGTCATCTGGGGTGTCAGAGTTGTGCCTGGGAGTGACAGAGGTGTGCCTGGGGAGTGTAGAGGTGTTCTGGGGAGTGTCGGAGGTGTGCCTGGGGAGTCAGGGTGTGCTTCAGGTGTCAGTGGGGTGCAAGTGTCAGCAAAGTGCCTGGGGTGTCTGGGGTGTGTAGGTGTCAGGAGGTGTGCCTGGGGTGTCAGAGGTGCACTTGGGGTGTCAGGGTGCACCTTGGGTGACTGAGGGTGTGCCTGGGGAGTGTGTGGGGTGTGCCTGGGTGTCTGGGGTGTGCCTGGGGGTGTCTGGGGTGCCTCACTGGTGTCAGGGTGTACCTGAGTGTCAGCGTGCCTGGAAGTGTTAGACGTGTATCAGGGAGTGACAGAGGGTACTGGAGTGTCGGGGTGTCCTGGGGTGTCAGGGTGCGGAGTGTGAGGTTCCTGGGGTGTCAGGGGGTACCTGGGGTGTCAGAGGTGTGCCTGGGAGTGTGGGGTGTGCCTGGGGAGTGTCTGGGGTGTGCCTGGGGTGTCAGATGGCCCAGGGGTGTCAGGGGTGTACAGGGAATGTCAGTGGAGTGCCTAGAGGTGTCAGAGGTGTGCCTGGGAGTGTCAGAGGTGTGCCTGGGATGTCAGAGGTGTGCCTGGGTGTGTCAGAGGGTGCCTGGGAGTGTCGGAGGTGTGCCTGGGGAGTGTGAGAGGTGTGCCTGGGGAGTGTCAGGTGTGCCTGGAATGTCGGAGGTGTGCCTGGGAGTGTCAGGATTGTGCTTGGGAGTGTCAGAGGTGTGCCTGGGAGTCTCAGAGATGTGCCTGGGGAGTGTCAGAGGTGTGTATCTGGAGTGTTGGACGTGTGCCTGGGAGTGTCAGGGGTGTACATGGAATGTCAGTGGAGAACCTGGGAGTGTCAGAGGTGTTCTAAGAGTGTCGGAGGTGTACCTCCAGGTGTCAGGGGTGTGCCAGGGGTGTCAGTTGGTGCCTGGGGGTGTCAGAGGTGTGCCTGGGAGTGTCAGGGGTGCACCTGGTGTCAGGAGGTGCCTGGGGTGTCGGAGGTGTGCCTGGGAGTGTCAGAGGTGTATCTGGGAGTGTTGGACGTGTGCCAGAGTGTCAGAGGTGTGCAAGGGAATGTCAGTGGAATCCTGGGAGTGTCAGAGGTGTACCTGAGTGTCGGAGGTGTGCCTGGGAGTGTCAGGGGTGTGCCAGGGGTGTCAGTGGTCTGGGGAGTGTCCAAAGTGTGCCTGGGAGTGTCTGGGGTGTGCCTGGGAGTGTCTGAGGTGTGCCTGGGGTGTCAGAGAGGCCAGGAAGTGTCACAGGAGTGCCTGGGGTGTGAGAGGTGTGCCTGAGGTGTGAGAGGTGTGCCTGGGGTGTCTGACGTGTGCCTGGGGAGTGTCAGGGTCGTGCCTGGGGGTGTCTGGGGTGTGCCTGGTGGTGTCTGAGGGTGTGCCTGGGGTGTCAGGGGAGAACCAGGGGAGTGGGGTGTGCCTGGGGTGTCAGAGGTGTGCAGGAATCTGGGTGTCCCTGGGGTGTTAGATGTGCCAGAGGTGTCAGGGATAGGAGTGTCAGATGTGTGCCTGGGGAGTGTCAAGGTGTGCACCTAGGAGGATCGGAGGTTAACTGGGAGTGTCGGGTTGTGCCTGGGGTGTCGGAGGTGTGCCTGGGAGTGTCAGGTGTGCCTGGGGAGTGTCAGAGGTGTGCCTGGGAGTCTCAGAGATGTGCCTGGGGAGTCTCAGAGAGTGAACCTGGGGTGTCAGCAGTGTATCTGGAGTGTTGGACGTGCCTGGGAGTGTCAGAGGTGTACCTGGGAGTGTCGGAGGTGTGCCTGGGAGTGTCAGGGGGTGCAGGGGTGTCGTGGAGTCCTGGGGAGTTCAGAGGTGTGCCTGGGGTGTCTGGGGTGTGCCTGGGGTGTCTGGGGTGTGCACTAGTGTCAGAGATGTGCAGGAGGTGTCACAGGGGTGCAGGTGTGGGGTGTGCCTGGGGTGTGGGGTGTGCCTGGGGTGTCGGCGTGTGCTTGGGGTGTCAGGAGGTCGTGCCTGGGGTCTGAGGGTGTGCCTGGGGTGTCTGGGTGTGCCTGGGGTGTGCGGGGAGGAACCAGGGATTGAAAGAGGGTGTATGGGGGTGTGGGGTGTGCCAGGGAATGTCTGGGTGTGCCTGGGGTGTGGAGTATGTGCCAGAGTGTCAGGGGTGTGCCTGGGGTGTCGGAGGTGTGCCTGGGGTGTGAGAGTGTGCCTGGGGTGTCAGAGGTGTGCCTGGGGAGTGTCAGGGGTGTGCAGGGAATGTCAGTGGAGAACCTGGGGGTGTCAGAGGGTGCCTGGGGAGTGTCGGAGGTGTGCATGGGGTGTCAGGGTGTGCCAGGGATGTCAGTGGGTATCTGGAGTGTCAGAGGTGCTGGGTTGACAGAGGTGTGCCGAGTGTCAGCGGTGTGCAGGGGTGTCTGGGGTGTGCCTGGGGTGTCAGGAGGTGTGCCTGGGGTGTCAGAGGTGCAGGTGTCAGGGTGCCTTGGGTGACTGGGGTGTGCCTGAGGAGTGTGTGAGGTGTGCCTGGCGGTGTCTGGGGTGCCTGGGGGTGTCTGGGGTGTGCCTCGCAGTGTCACTTGGTGTGCCTGGGTGTCAGCGGTGTGCCTGGAGGTGGGCGTGTATCAGGGGTGACAGAGGGAGTACCTGGGGTGTCAGAGGTGTGACCTGGGAGTGTGAGAAGTGTGCCTGGGGTGTCTGGGGTGTGCCTGGGTGTCAGATGTGTGCAAGTGTCAGGGGTGTGCAGGGAATGTCAGTGGGTGCCTAGGAGTGTCAGAGGTGTGCCTGGGTGTCAGAGGTGTGCCTGGGGTGTCAGAGGTGTGCCTGGGGTGTCAGAGGGTGCCTGGGGTGTCGGAGGTGTGCCTGGGGTGTGGGGTGTGCCTGGGGTGTCAGGAGGTGTGCCTGGGAATGTTGGAGGTGTGCCTGGGGTGTCAGGTTGTGCTAGGAGTGTCAGAGGTGTGCCTGGGAGTCTCAGAGACCCTGGGGAGTGTCAGAGGTGTGCCTGGGGAGTGTCTGGGGTGTGCCTGGGAGGATCGGAGGTTTAACTGGGAGTGTCAGGGTTGTGCCTGGGGTGTCGGAGGTGTGCCTGGGAGTCTCAGAGATGTGCCTGGGAGTCTCAGAGATGTGCCGGAGTCTCAGAGATGTGCCTGGGAGTGTCAGAGGTGTATCTGGGAGTGTTGGACGTGTGCCTGGGGTGTCAGAGGTGTGCCGGGGAATGTCAGTGGAGATCCTGGGTGTCACAGGTGTGCCAGTGTCAGGTGTGCCTGGGGTGTCAGGGGTGTGCCAGGGTCAGTGGAGTCCTGGGGTGTCAGAGGTTGCAGGGAGTGTCTGGGGTGTGCACTGAGTGTCTGGGGTTGTGCCTGGGGTTGTCAGGAGGTGCCAGGAAGTGCAGGGGTGCCGGTGTGGGGGTGTGCCTGGGGAGGTGGGGTGTGCCTGGGGTGTCTGACGTGTGCCTGGGGTCAGGGGTCGTGCCTGGGTGTCTGGGGTGTGCCTGGTGGTGTCTGGGGTGTGCCTGGGTCGGGGACCAGGGAGGGGTGTGCCTGGGGTGTCAGGGGTGTGCCAGGGGATGTCTGGGGTGTGCCTGGGGTGTTGGATATGTGCCAGAGGTGTCAGAGGAATGCCTGGGGTGTCAGAGGTGTGCCTTGGAGTGTCAGAGGTGTGCTTAGAGGATCAGGTTTAACTGGAGTGTCAGGTTGTACCTGGGAGTGTCGGAGGTGTGCCTGGGTGTCAGAGTGTGCTGGGAGTGTCAGGTGTGCCTGGAGGTGTCGGGAGGTGTGGAGTGTCAGGAGGTGTGCTGGGGATGTCAGTGGAGAACCTGGGAGTGTCAGAGGTGTGCCTGGGGTGTCGGAGGTGTGCCTGGAGTGTCAGGGGTATGCCAGAGTGTCAGTAAGAGTACCGGGGTGTCAGAGGTGTACATGGGAGTGTCAGAGTGTGTCTGGGATGTCAAGGTGTATCTAGAGTGTTGGACGTGTGCACTGAGTGTCACAGGTGTGCAGGGAATGTCAGTGGAGAACCTGGGAGTGTCAGGGGTGTACCTGGGAGTGTCAGGAGGTGTGCCTGGGGAGTGTCAGGGGTGTGGCAGGGAGTGTCAGTGGAGTACCTGGGGTGTCAGGGTGTGCAAGTGTTAGAGGTGTGCCAGAGTGTCAGAGGTGTGCGGTGTCAGAGGTGTGCCTGGGGTGTCAGAGGTGTGCCTGGGGGTGTCTGGGTGTGGGGTGTCAGGGGAGGGAACCAGGTGAAGGGGTGTGCCTGGGGTGTCAAGGTGTGCCAGGGGAGTGTCTGAGGGTGTATCTGGGGTGTGAGGTGTGCCAGGGGTGCCAGAGGAATGCCTGGGAGTGTCAGGGGTGTGCCTGGGAGTGTCAGAGGGTGTGCCTAGGGTATCGGAGGTTTACCTCAGGTGTCGGAGTTGTGCCTGGGGTGTCGGAGGCGGACCTGGGAGTGTCAGAGGTGTGCCTGGAAATGTCAGAGGTATGCCAGGGTGTCAGTGAAGTACCTGGGAGTCTCAAGGTGTGCCTGGTATCAGAGGTGTACCTGAATATCGGAGGTGTACCTGGATATCAGGTGTGCCTGGGGAGTGTCAGAGGTGTGCCTGGGGTCTCAGAGGTGATCCAGGGGTGTCAGAGGAGTACCTGGAAGTGTCAGAGGTGTGCCAGGGGTGTGTCAGTGGTGCCTGAGTCTCAAGGTGCCTGGGGTTATCAGAGGTGTGCCTCGGAATATCGGAGGTGTGCCTGGGAATATCGGAGATGTGCCTGGGAGTGTGTCAGAGGTGTGCCTGGGAGTGTCAGAGGTGTGCCTGGGATTGTCACAGGAGTGCCTGGGATTGTCAGACGTGTACCTGGCAGTGTCAGAGGTGTGCCTGGGAGTGTCAGAGATGTGCCTGGGAGTGTCAAACGTGTATCTGGGAATGTCAGAGGTGTACCAGGGAATGTCAGTGGAGACTTGGGGAGTGTCAGAGGTGTGCCTGGGAGTGTCAGAGGTGTGCAGCAGGTGTCAGAGGTGTGCCTGGGGAGTGTCAGGTGTGCAGAGTGTCAGGTGTGCCTGGCGGTGTCAGCTGGTACCTGGGGTGTCAGGGGCGTGCAGGGGAATGTCAGTGGAGTGCCTTGGGTGTCAGGGTGTGCCTGAGGAGTGTCAGGAGGTGTGCCTGGGTGACAGGTGTGCCTGGGGTGTCAGGTGTGACTGGGGTGTCAGGAGTGTGCTGGGGTGTGAGGGGTGTGCCTGGGGTGTCTGGGGTTGTGCCTGGGGAGTGTCAGGAGGTGTGCCTGGGTGTCAGGGGTGTGCCAGAGAGTGTCAGTGGAGTGCCAGTGTCAGGATGTGCCTGGGGTGTCAGAGGTGTGCCTGGGGAGTGTCAGAGGTGTGCCTATGAGTGTCAAGGTGTGCCTGGGAGTGTCGGAGGTGTGCCTGGGGTGTAAGAGTGTGCCTGGGGAGTGTCGGAGTGTACATGGGAGTGTCAGGTGTGCCTGGGGTGTCAGGGGTGTGCTTGGGGTGTCAGTGGAGTGCCTGGGGTGTCAGCGGTGTGCCTGGGGAGTGTCTGGGGTGTGCCTGGGGTGTCAGAGGTGTGCCTGGGGAGTGTCAGAGGTGCACTTGGGGTGTCAGAGGTGCCTTGGGTGACTGGTGTGCCTGGAGTGTCAGGTGTGCTGGTGTGAGAAGTGTGCCTGGGGAGTGTCAGAGGTGTGCCTGGGGTGTCAGAGGTGTGCCGGGTGTCAGAGGTGTGCCTGGGAGTGTCTGGGTGTGCCTGGGGTGTCGGGGGGAACCAGGGAGTGAAGGGTGTGCCTGGGGAGTGTCAAGGCGTGCCTGGGTGTCAGAGGTGTGCCTGGGATGTCACAGGTGTGCCTAGGTTGTCAGACGTGTGCCTGGCAGTGTCAGAGGTGTGCCTAGTTGAGAGATGGCGGTGTCAGAGCGTGTATCTGGGAGATGTCAGGAGGTGTGCCAGGATGTCAGTGGAGACTTGGGAGTGTCAGAGGTGTGCCTGGGGTGTCAGGTGTGCCGGAGGTGTCAGGTGTACCTGGGGGTGTCGGAGGTGTGCCTGGGGTGTCAGAGGTGTGCCTGGCAGTGTCGGCGGTGTGCCTGGGGAGTGTCAAGGGGCGTGCCAGGGAATGTCAGTGGAGTGCCTGGGGTGTCAAGGTGTGCCTGGGGAGTGAGAGGGTGTGTGCCTGGGTGACAGAGGTGTGCCTGGGTCAGGTGTGGCTGGGGTGTCGGAGGTGTGCTGGGGTGTGGGGTGTGTGCCTGGGGTGTGCTGGGGTGTGCTAGGCAGGGGTGCGGGTGTCAGGGTGTGCCAGAGAGTGTCAGTGGTGCCTGGGAGTGTCAGAGATGTGCCTGGGTGTCAGAGGTGTGCAGAGTGTCAGAGGTGTACCTGTAGTGTCAAGGTGTGCCTGGAGTGTCGGAGGTGTGCCTGGTGTGGGGATGTGCCTGGGGAGTGTCAGGTATGCATGGGGAGTGTCGGAGGGGGTGCACCCTGGAGTGTCAGAGGATGTGCTTGGGTGTCAGTGGGTACCTGGGAGTGTCAGCGGTGTGCCTGGGGTGTCTGATGTGTGCCTGGGGAGTGTCAGAGGTGTGCCTGGGGAGTGTCAGAGGTGCTGGGGTGTCAGAGAGGTGCACTTGGGTGACTGAGGTGTGCCTGGGGTGTCGGAGGTGTGCTGCGGTGTGAGGGTGTGCCTGGGGTGTCAGAGGTGTGCACCAGGGGTGTCAGAGGTGTGACCTGGGGTGTCAGAGTGTGCCGCAAGTGTCTGGGGTGTCACTAGAGTGTCAGGGAGAACCAGGAGTGGAGGGTGTGCCTGGGGTGTCAGGGCGTGCCAGGTGTCTGAGGTGTATCTGGGGTGTCAGGTGTGCAGAGTGTCAGGAATGCCTAGGAGTGTCAGAGGTGTGCCTGGGAGTGTCAGAGATGTACCTTGGAGTATCGGAGGTTTACCTGGGGCGTTTGGGTTGTGCCTGGGGAGTGTCGGAGGCGGACCTGGGGAGTGTCAGAGGTGTGCCTGGGGTATCAGGGGTGTGCCTGGGGTGTCAGAGGTGTGCCTGGGGAATGTCAGAGGTATGCCAGGGGTGTCAGTGGGGAAGTTGTGAGTCTCAAGGTGTGCCTGGGAGTATTGAAGTGTGCCAGGCAATGTGGCTAC